>NC_091983.1:58979848-59121334 GCF_044704955.1 Pristiophorus japonicus
TCTCCCCTCCCCCCATCTCTCATCCCCCTCCCCCCATCTCTCATCCCCCTCCCCCCAATCTCTCATCCCCCTCCCCCCCATCTCTCCCCCTTCCCCCCATCCCCCATCCTCCATCCCCCTCCCCCCATCTCTCATCCCCCTCCCCCCATCTCTCATCCCCCTCCCCCCATCTCTCATCCCCCTCCCCCCATCTCTCATCCCCCTCCCCCCATCTCTCATCCCCCTCCCCCCATCTCTCATCCCCCTCCCCCCATTCTCATCCCCCTCCCCCCATCTCTCATCCCACTCCCCCCATCTCTCATCCCCCTCCCCCCATCTCTCATCCCCCTCCCCCCATCTCTCATCCCCCTCCCCCCATCTCTCATCCCCCTCCCCCCCATCTCTCATCCCCCTCCCCCCATCTCTCATCCCCCTCCCCCCATCTCTCATCCCCCTCCTCCCATCTCTCATCCCCTCCCCCCATCTCTCATCCCCCTCCCCCATCTCTCATCCCCCCTCCCCCCATCTCTCATCCCCCTCCCCCCATCTCTCATCCCCCTCCCCCCATCTCTCATCCCCCTCCCCCCATCTCTCATCCCCCTCCCCCCATCTCTCATCCCCCTCCCCCCATCTCTCATCCCCCTCCCCCCATCTCTCATCCCCCTCCCCCCATCTCTCATCCCCCTCCCCCCATCTCTCATCCCCCTCCCCCCATCTCTCATCCCCCCTCCCCCCATCTCTCATCCCCCTCCCCCCATCTCTCATCCCCTCCCCCATCTCTCATCCCCCCCTCCCCCTCCCTCATCCCCCCTCCCCCTCCCCATCTCTCATCCCCCCTCCCCTCCCCATCTCTCATCCCCCCCTCCCCCTCCCCATCTCTCATCCCCCCCTCCCCCCTCCCCATCTCTCATCCTCCCCCTCCCCATCTCTCATCCCCCCCTCCCCATCTCTCATCCCCCCCTCCCCATCTCTCATCCCCCCCCTCCCCATCTCTCATCCCCCCCCTCCCCATCTCTCATCCCCCCCCTCCCCATCTCTCATCCCCCCCCTCCCCATCTCTCATCCCCCCCCTCCCCATCTCTCATCCCCCCCCTCCCCATCTCTCATCCCCCCCTCCCCATCTCTCATCCCCCCCCTCCCCATCTCTCATCCCCCCCCTCCCCATCTCTCATCCCCCCCCTCCCCATCTCTCATCCCCCCCCTCCCCATCTCTCATCCCCCCCTCCCCATCTCTCATCCCCCCCCTCCCCATCTCTCATCCCCCCCCTCCCCATCTCTCATCCCCCCCCTCCCCATCTCTCATCCCCCCCCTCCCCATCTCTCATCCCCCCCCTCCCCATCTCTCATCCCCCCCCTCCCCATCTCTCTTACCCCCCCCCCTTCACATCCCCCCCTTCTCACATCTTCCCCCCCGCCCCCCCCATCTCTCATATCCCCACCATCCCTCATCTCTTTTCCCACCCACCCACCACCACCATATCACCTCCCTCAATTCCATTCCTCCCCAGTCCCACTGCCTTTTCAGGAGCAGCCTCCTCTGTTTGCCACCTCTCCGTGAGGGCACATCTGAGACCTCCAATCCCCTGTTTGGGGAAGCTACAGGTTGGACGCACAATCCATCACTCAGTCGCCTCGAACATTGGAGTCACCCTACAGCAGCACTTTTTTTCTTTCTCTTCTCTTTTAGAACAAAACACCGTGCTGGTGATGGAAAATCTCAAGCTTCAATTTTGACTGAGTGACCTGTAAAGTTATCCGAAAATGTTTCTTATAGTTACTTAAATTTATACAGTAGAAAGTATTGCTTGACATGACATTAGCTTGAGAAGTAAATTTTTTTTTCTCTGGATTGTTAATAGAGGAGCTGGACAAGAGGTGGGAAGATCATGCATCATTGTGGAATTCAAAGGACGAAAAATCATGGTATGATTTTATAACTGTAAAAGCTTCAGGATCACTAGTTGACTTAAGTCATTGGTCTTCAATAAAAACCATTGATCTGCTATCACAAAGTAGAAATGAAACATTTATTGCAACTTTTACATAAACATCTTTGAACTGATTATGTAAAGAACTTATACAAGCAAATTCCTGCAAGCCTACTCTGCATGTTTGTGATGTGGAACGTATTGATTGAAAGATTTGGCTTGCAGACTTGTTTCTCTCATCAGTAGGTTAGTAGGGGGTTGGAGCAAGAACAGTTTGGCTGCCAATGAATACTTCAGTCTGACATGATGGTTTAATCAGACACCAGCCAGTGGAACCGTAGCCCTAGATGAACATGAACAACTAAAGACAAACTTAAAATGGTGGCAATGTGGTCAAATTAGAGATTTGTTTCATATAAGGTTGCAGTTTGCCTAATGTGTATCTGCTTACACATTAATAGCATGCTCAAATAGATGCCTTTTGATTTTTCTTCATCTGAATTTCATTTTGTGCAGTTGGATTGTGGGATACATCCTGGACTCGAGGGAATGGATGCACTCCCCTACATTGATTTGATTGACCCTGCAGAGATAGACCTTCTCCTTATTAGTCAGTAAGTAAAATTGCTTCCACTCTCAAAGTTTAGAAATTACAAAATTGATTCGGTGAACTCTAGCACATTTTTTTTGTTTTCCCTGACCTAATCATGATGCTCAATTGAGTAACTTTAGATGCAGTTGAATAACAGGTGATTACATAGACTGAGATACAAATACTGTACATAATCAATTTGTTAAATGGGTCATTCAAGTACAGTGCTTTTGAGAGCTAGTTTTAAGTTTTGTTGGGATTCAATTATAACAAAATCTAATTGATCTTTTAATACATTTTAAACAAGCCTTGTGGCTGTTATTCACTGGAACAAAGGAACATGAGTAGGCCATTCAGCCCCTTGAGGCTATTCCGCCATTCAATTAGATCATGGCTGATCTGTAACTCAACTCCATTTACACGTCTTTGTCCCATATCCCTTGATATCCTTACCTAACAAAAATCTATTGATCTCAGTCTTGAAAATTTAAATTGACCCAGCACCCATAGTTTTCGGGGGGAGCAAGTTCCCAATTTCTACTACCCTTTGTGCGGAAAAAGTGGTTCTTGATTTCACTCCAAAATGGCCTAATTTTAAGATTATGCCCTCTTGTTCTGGATTCCTCCACCAGAGGAAATCATTTCTCTGTATATACCCTATTGATTCACTTTATATTAAAAAAAGGAAGACTTGTTTTTTAAACACCTCGATTAGATTACCCCTCAACTCTTTTAACTCTTGAAATAGAAACCAAGTTTATGCAACCTGTCTTCATAATCTAAGCTTTAAAGCTCTGTTTAGGCCACAACTGGAGTATTGCGTCCAGTTCTAAACCACACCTTAGGAAGGATGTGAAGGTCCTTGAGAAGGTGCAGAGGAGATTCGCCAGAATGGTTCCAGGGATGAGGGATTTTAGCTACAAGGTTAGATTGAAGAAGCTGGGGCTGTTCTCCTTGGGGCAAAGGAGGTTGAGGGGAGATTTGATAGAGGTATACAAGATTATGACAGGTTTAGATAAGAAAGACAAAGACAAGTTGTTCCCATAGTTGAAGACCGGGGACACGCATTTAAGGTTTTGGGCAAGATATGTGGGGTGGGGGGGGCGGTGAGGAAGAACGTTTTTATGCAGTGAGTGGTAATGACCTGGAACTCGCTGTCTATGAAGGTGGTGGAAGCGGAGACGATCAATGATTTCAAAAGGAAATTGGATAGGCACTTGAGGGAAATAAACTTGCAGGGCTACGGGGATAGAGCAGGGGAATGGGACTGACTAGATTGCTTTACAGAGACCAGGTATGGACTCGATGGGTCGAATGGCCTTCTGTGGCGTAATGACTCTATGATTCTAAGCCCTGGTATCATTCTGGTGAATATGCGCTGTTCCCCCTCCAAGGCCAATATAACTTTCTTGAGTTAAAAACAGAAAATGCTGGAAATCTCAGCGGGTCAGGCAGCATCTGTGGAGAGGGAAACAGCACAAGTTAGGAAACAAGAGGTTTCTTCTTTCAATTTAGTATTCGTTGCTCATGATGTCATCTCCTCTACATTGGGGAGACCAAACATGGATTGAGTGACCGCTTTGCGGACCACCTCCGTTCAGTCCACAAGGGTGACCCCGAGCTTCTGGTCACCTGTCACTTTAATTCTCCACTCCACTCCCACTCTGACCTCTCCATCCTTGGCCTCCTACACTATTCCATTGAAGTCCAACGCAAGCTCGAGGAACAGCACCCCATCTTTCGTTTAGGTACTTTGCAGCCTTCCGGACTCAACATCGAGTTCAACAATTTCAGACCATAACCTCTGCCCACATTTTGTTCCCTTTCCTCGCTTTTTATTTTTTACAAACCCCCCCCCCCCCCCCTTTAATTTTTATTTTCATTCTTTCTGTTTTCCGTGGCAGCTGGTATTTATTCTGGCATTCACACCCTATCTAGACTCACCTTTTGTTTCCTAACGTGCTATCACCATCTCACATCTCTTCTGCCTTCCACACTGTCACAGACCTTCCCTTTTGTTCTTTCCTCCCCTCCCCCTTTCAGGGCCCCAGCACTTCCTTAAGAATCTGTTACATTTCAAACTATTGCCAGTTCTGACGAAGGGTCATCGACCTGAAACGTTAACTTTGTTTCTCTCCGCAGATGCTGCCTGACCTGCTGAGATTTCCAGCATTTTCTGCTTTTATTTCAGATTCCAGCATCTGCAGTATTTTGCTTTGTATATCTTGAGGTTCGGTGCCCAAAACTGAGCACAGTACTCCAGATGGGGATAGACGAAAGCTCTGTACAACTGAAGCATCGTTTGCTCACTTTTGTATTCCAACCCTTTGAGATAAAGACCAACATTCCATTGGCCTTTCTGATTACTTTTTGTACCTGTGTACTAGCTTTTAGCAATTTGTGTACATGGAGATCGAAATCACTTCGTTCCTCTGCAGTTCCTAGTATCTCACCATTAAGAACATTTTCCAATTTGTTTGTCTCGGATCCAAAGTGGATGACCTCGCACTTCCCCACATTGAACTCTGCCATAGTTTTGCCCGCTTACTTCGTATGTTTATGTCCCTTTGCAACTTCCTCCTCCCATCCACACAACTTAATGTGCCTCTTAGTATCGTCTGCAAAATTGGATATGCAACTCTCCATTCCTTAATCCAAGTCATTAACATATATGGTGAAAAGCAGAGGCACCAGTACAGATCCCTGGGAGCCACCACTTGTCACATCCCGCCAATCAAAAAACGTTCCCTTTAACCCTACTCTCTGTCTCCTACCTCCCCACCAATTATTGAACCGAGTCACAAGGTTACCTCCAATTCCATGCATTCTGATTTTTGCTAATAATCCCTTGTCAAATCGCCAACTGGAAGTGTTACCGTAGCTATCCAAATAGACTTAAAGAGCTGGATTTGTATACTTTCGAGAAGTGTAGACTTGGGGGCGATCTGATCGAAGTTTATAAAATAATTAATGGACTAGATTGTGTTTACATGGATAAATGATTTCAACTGGATAGGTTGTTAGTGTGACCAGGAGTAAGAGCAGAATTATGTCAGATGTGAGTGTCAGCTGTGGCTCAGTGGGTAGTACTCTCGCCCCACTCCAGGGACGTGAGCACAAAAAAATCTAGGTTGACACTCCAGTTGAGGGAGTGCTGCACTGTCGGAGGTGCCGCCTTTCGGATGAGACGTTCAGCTGAGGTCCCATCTGCTCTCTCAAGTGGACATAAAAGATCCCATGGCACTATTTTGAAGAAGAGCAGGGGAGTTCTCCCCGGTGTCCTGGCCAATATTTATCCCTCAATTAACATAACAAAAACAGATGATCTGGTCATTATGACATTGATGTTTGTGGGAGCTTGCTTGTGCTCAAATTGGCTGCTGCTTTTCCCACATTGCAACAATGACTACACTTCAAAAAAGTACTTCATTGGCTGTAAAACGCTTTGAGACGTCCGGTGGTCGTGAAAGGCGCTATATAAATACAAGTCTTTGTTTAGGCGATTCTTTGAATAGTGGGTCTGGGAACAGGTTGTTAGCTTATGTGGTGAAGGCTGATTTGTTGTATTACTTTCGGAGCGGGATGGGTGGAGATCACACTGTACAAGAGATAGATGTACAGTGTGTGACCTGGATTAGTTTTGATCGCCTGAAGGGGTCAGAGAGGATTTCCCCCCCCTTAATTGCCCATGGTTTTTATCTGTTTTTTCACTTCTCAAGAGATTGTGGCTTCGGGTGTGTATTGTGATGCACAAGGTATTACAACTGTATGGGACAGGATAGGTGCATCATTTGGTCTATTCCTGACTGACGTTTTAGTATGTGTGTTCATACCTTAAGCTGTGTTGGTCTGACAGCTCCACTTCACTGGAAATATTTTAGCATCTATATTCTAAACATTTTAGAAAAAGTTTTAGTGATGTAAGTCATCGAAGAAGTCAGCTTTATCTTTTGTTAAACTAAATAAATATATAGCTTGATTCATGATTTGCAACAATAGCTTTTTTTTGCAAGCAAATGCTATATATATATATATATATATATGACTGTGTTTAAACATGTATAATTGTTCTGCTTTAATGCAATCTTCTTTACCAGTTTCCATTTAGATCACTGTGGTGCACTTCCATGGTTTCTGCAAAAGACTAGTTTTAAAGGCAGAACATTTATGACTCATGCTACAAAAGCTATATATCGCTGGTTGTTGTCTGATTACGTCAAGGTCAGGTGAGTGGAAGCTTCTGTATTTCAGATTTAACTTTTATCTTCATGCTAAATGAATTGTACTCTTAAATGTTCCCCTTAATTTTTCAGCTGCCGTTGCTGACAGTTAACACACAATTCCTGAAACAAAGAGTACTTCTTTACATCACCACATCCCCAAATGTCCTGTATAAAATACTGAAAATTGACACACACAATGTACACGCACCATCTCCTTCCTTCCTCCTTTCCCAGTTGCATTTCTGTAGAAATTAATTACTCCATTCTTACCTTCCAGAGCACCTTGTGCTTTTTAGCACTTTACATAAAAGAGGAGATTTTTGAACTTCGATGCCAAATCCTTAAGAGTCAGATATTTTTAATTTGATCATTTTAGCACCATTTCAAGTGTGTATTTAGTTCTTGATTTGCGTGCATGAGTGTGTGTAGGTCTACAGTTCCACGGGCTTATTTGGACATCGGGGGCAAAAGTCAATCCCAGTTCCATCCTTGGCTGATGTCCAAAAATGCCTTTTCCAGCGTGGCTGCTGAGGATGATTGTATTACCCTAAACGTTGCTCCAACTGAGATCAGCTAACTCTGCACAAACTGGCTATCTGACCTGGAACCTCTTGGGAGTGTATAGCTCAATAGTGCAAAATCATGCATCCACTTCTGGAGCTTAGAATTTATGAAACTGTTTTGTTTTCAAGTATTGTTTTGATTCATGTGAGCTCTTAATATTACAATAGATCCATTGGTTCTTAACATACGTTTTATTTGTACGTTAAGTAATATCTCAGCAGATGACATGCTGTACACAGAATCGGACCTAGAAGAAAGTATGGATAAGATTGAAACCATCAACTTTCATGAGGTGAAGGAAGTGGCAGGTATCAAGTTTTGGTGTTACCATGCAGGCCACGTCCTGGGAGCAGCCATGTTTATGATTGAAATAGCTGGAGTGAAGGTATGTAAAAATACATGGGTGCTAAAATACCTAAAATACCAGAATTGCCTGAAAGAAAAATGATGGCCTAGCATTTCTGATGTAACCTTTCATCAGAAATTCTGCCTTATATTGTGTTTTTAAATAATAATCGATTTTCTGTGGTTTTGCACATAGATTGTCAAAACCAAGTGCTCTCTTCGGGCCAAGGTGGATTAGAGGGTGGGAGGATAATTGTACACGGCAGAAGAGGCCCAAGTGAAGGAGAATGGGAGGGGTAGTGGGGGTCGAAATAGTTCCTCGGTGAGGTGGGGGTACGGCTAATTTTGGTGTTGCTAACATTAGCAAATGCTTGACGTGGAAAACACCTAACACAGCACCAGATGAAACATGTATTGCAGATTAATGTGATTGTTTCTATAAGGGGATTTTCCATTGGACCAGGTTGACATGGGAGTTTTCAGTGTATCTTGAAAAGAATATTGTAACCCATCTACTATTTTTAATATAATAGAGTTAGCTCATAATACAATGGACAGAAATGTTTGCATTGTTTCAATGCCTGCAAATCTAAGTAGCTTTCAATATTATCTTGTGTTTATTACTAATTGCTCCTATGCAGATTTTGTACACTGGAGATTTTTCACGGCAAGAGGATAGACACTTAATGGCAGCTGAGATTCCCAGTGTCAGACCTGATATTCTTATAATAGTAAGTTGCTTTTTGTTCTTCAGGCAGATCGTAATATCACTAACCGTGAAGTGAGTGTTAACGTGTGTATGCTGGATAATATGGTGAATGATTACTCCATGTTTTTACCCAAACTAGCAGAATGTACGGAAAATAGAATATAACATCAATAAATTTGCATCTAATTTCTGGTGCACTGAAGTGTGTGTGTGTGTGTGTGTGTGTTTAGAAGAGAAAGGAAATTACTAAATTACAATGCATAGAAATCATTAAAATTGTTAAATTTAAGTTGTGAAGGATTTGTTCTTCAGGAAAACATTTTTTGTCACTGATACCGCTCATTGCCACAAGGTACTACATGAACAATTCCATCAGCATTTTCCCTGTCTTTCCTGGAAGAACAGTAATACTGTAGGATTTTAAAAATTCAGGCCTCAAGATTTGACCGTAAAACATTGGGCCAAATCTTGCTGGAACAAGGCATCTTTCCACGTGTGCCGTTAGACTTTTTCCTGCAGCTTGAAGCTATTTTGCACTGTAACTTGCTGAATGTGCAATGTGGCATTTAGGACTTTGCACATTCAGACTTTAGTGAACAGTGAGACCAACAGTGTATCTCCTTAACCAATGATATATAAGGATTGAGAATGAAACACAGGAGGGACTGAGAAAGATGGTGAATTAGAGTCAAGTCAAGTGAGAAAGAAAAATAAAGAGAGAAAAGAAAGATTGGATTATGGGAGAGATTTAAAAAAAAGGCAAAAATGAAAATTAAATTTGAAATTTTTAATATCTCTAACAACAATTTACCACATGTAGGAATGAGACTCAACAGTTTAAACTATATCCCTTTCTGGGCTGGAGTGATTATTGACATTGCATTAACAATTATCACATCATGAAAAGGATACTTGAGCTATTAATTATGAGCCGTAACTTTCTGCGGTGAGTTTAATGTGAAAATCC
The DNA here is from genome assembly GCF_044704955.1 of Pristiophorus japonicus. Classification (NCBI taxonomy): domain Eukaryota; kingdom Metazoa; phylum Chordata; class Chondrichthyes; family Pristiophoridae; genus Pristiophorus; species Pristiophorus japonicus. The sequence goes on from NC_091983.1 coordinate 58,989,156, forward strand.
AGCAAGTTCTTAAAAATAACGGAGAACTTGCTGGCCCATTTCCGCATTAATAACGGTGTGTTGTTAATACTAAGGTTCCCTTTAAGCTGTGCTGAGAATAAACTTATTTTCATTTTTTTTTATACTTCCAATTTTTCGTCTATCAATTCATGTAACAAGATGCCGCTGAGTTTTTGTTTCTGCTCCAAAATGCTGAAGATTTGTTTCAGTTCCCTTACTGTAGTAATTCTGATATTTCTCGTCCAGGAATCCACATATGGTACCCACATCCATGAGAAACGCGAGGAGCGTGAAGCTCGATTCTGCAACACTGTACATGATATTGTAAATCGAGGAGGACGCTGTCTCATTCCTGTCTTTGCTCTGGGCCGTGCACAAGAGCTGCTACTGATTTTGGGTAAATGTTGCTGCAAATCTGTGATTTGTGTTTCCATCCTTGTTTTTTTTTAGTAATTTAAGATAAGCATTTCAGGGTGGAGCTGAGCCCATCTGTAGTAAGGGCAGATGTTTCATGAAATTAATGTTGATGATTTCTGGGAGCACAAAGATTTGAGAAATATTACAGCAGGTTTCAGAAACCCTGTTGAACAAATGATGGTTAACTGCATTTGTTGACTAACCAAAGACAATCCTGGAAGAGAAACCAATTAAAAAATAAGGTATGAAGATATTTAGATATTATTGAGGCACTTCTGTTGATCAGTATTCCAATCTAACAAAAATTGTTTAAAATTGTTGACTGGGATTTGAAAGGATAGGGAGAGGTCACCAGTAAAATAAAATATTTCAACTTCATACCCAACAGCAAAACATTGTGATGCAAGAGCAAGATGCTGTCTTAGGAAGTACAATGGAACAGTGAGGCTGTACTACAACAGCCCTAATTAAAGTCACAAATCACATCCATATGACTGACCTTGGTTCATTTTTTCTCCTCTTCCTACCTGACCTCTCTGCAGCCTTTTGCTTAATTGGCCACAGAATCGTCTTCTATGCCCCTCCTGCACTGTCCAGCTCAGTAGGACAGCTCTCACTTGGTTCTACTCTTATTAATCCAGTAGTAGCCAAAGAATCTCCAGCAATGGTTTCTCTTCCTGGTCCTGCAGTGTTACCCCTGGAGTCCTCCAAAGATCCAAAGACATGGGGGTCAGCTTTCATTTGTACATTGACAATAGCCTGCTCTACCTCTCACGACCCCGCCACTGCCTTTGTGTTTTCAGATGGCTTGTCCAGCATCCTGCCTTGGATGAGCCACAGTTTCCTCCAGTTAAATATTGGGAAGACCGAAGCCATCATCGTTGGTCCTCTGACACAAACTCCATACCCTTGACGCCGATTCAGCCCCCTCCCAGTCTACCGTTTCAGGTTGAACCAGGCTGTTTGCAATCTTGACATCCTTTTTCGACTCCGAGCTGAGCATCTGACCCTGTATCTTCTCTGTCACAGATTGCCTATTTTTAACTCCATAACTTTGCCTGCCTCCACTCCTGCCATTGTCACCTCTAGACTTGACTATTCCAATGTTCTCCTGGCCGGGCTCCCATTCTCCACACGATGTAAACTTCAGCTCATCCAATTGTATCGTATCCTGTCCGGCTCACCAATCACTCCTGTCCTTCCTGACCTATATTGGCTCTCTGTCTCCCTAAAGCCTCCAATCTAAAATTGTCATCCTTGTGTTAAATCTCTTCAGGGCCTTGCCCCATCCTATTTCTGTAACCTCTAGCTCTGTAACTCTACCAGAACTCTTATTCTTTTAACTCTGGTCTCTTGTGCAGTCCTTCTTCCCACCATTGGTGCCTGTCTGTGCCTTTGGACATCTGGGCCTTGCACACACTGGAATTCTCTCCCTAAATCTCTCAGTTCTCTCTCTACTTTTAAGATCCTTCTTAAAACCCAGCGATTTGACCAAGCTTTTAGTCACCTCTTTTAATATCTGGCTTGATGTTCAGTTTTTTCCTTACGCCACTGAATTGTTTGTGGAGGATTCTTTCAAAGAATGTGGAAGACCATATCTGCAACAGATAACCTGACTTGTTCGAATGTCTCGCACAGGAAGTGAAGGGATGTCCCACTCATCTAAGTATGGGTATACGTACAGGAAACTTCAGTGATGTTGGGGTTTAAAAGGATACTGCATTTGGCTTGATCATACCCAGCAGGTGCTTAGTTGCTTTGAAATAAAAAATAAGATACAGGGGAAATGAAAGATGCAACAAAACGGTAAAGATAGAACACTTATTGATTTAGAATTTTACTTTCACATGCAGATGAATATTGGCAGAACCATCCAGAGCTGCATGACATCCCCATCTACTATGCCTCATCCTTAGCAAAAAAGTGTATGGCTGTATACCAAACCTACGTCAATGCCATGAACGAGAAAATCCGCAAACAAATCAGCATTAACAACCCTTTTGTCTTCAAACACATCAGCAACCTAAAGGTAAGACAATTGTTGCTAACTGAATTAAGCCAATGTGTGTGGAATTTTTTATGCAGCAATACAGTTTTTTTTTAATTGCAATTGAGTATTTCCAAAGCAAGGTTAATGGAGACTGTGATGTGATGGGTTTAGAACAACTAGTTTCAAACCAGTCCAGACTGATTCTGGGTGAAATGTGTTTGGGCAATCTCAGCCCAATTCCTAATCTTTTCAAGTGTACCTCACAAAACCACCCATAGTATAATATGAGTTGGTACTAAATAAGCAATCTCAATCGGAGAAGGAATAACAGAGGCTGGTGAGAGAAATGGAAATGACATTAATTCAGTGATATGTTAACTGTTCTGATAACATTCTGTAAAATTCTAATATTTCATTAGAATAGTGCTGAACTATAGTTTTTAAAAAAACAAAGGTATACTGATAAATTACAATTTCCATAGAGATTATTGAAAAATAACTTGGGTAGAGATTTTATGATCGTCATTGCTTCACTTTTTACTATGTTCTTTTCTTTTTGAAGAGCATGGATCATTTTGATGACATTGGTCCAAGTGTGGTGATGGCCTCTCCTGGTATGATGCAGAGTGGTTTGTCCAGAGAGCTGTTTGAAAGCTGGTGCACTGATAAGAGGAATGGGGTCATTATTGCAGGTTACTGCGTTGAAGGCACACTTGCTAAGGTACGCAAATTTACAATATAAAACTTTTCAAAATGTATTCTTCAGTTTGATTTTAGTTAAATGCATGAGTATTTTAACCCATTTTTTATGATTTAAACACCAACTGCCCAGTGTTTACCAATGTTGTCACAGACCAGTTTAACTGTAAGCTTTAGTGAAAAAACACTGTTTAAAATTACTGTTTGATATTTATTCAAATTTTAAAATAAATGTAAAGTCATATTGGTACAAAACCTTGAGGCAAAATGGCACAACACATTAGTGTTCTGCCACACTGTTATAGAACAGTTAGAGACCAGCTAGTCCCCACGTCAAGTTACCAGTATTGACAATGCTTGCACGAAGTGCCAAGTGAAGGCTAAGCATTTCCTGCTACAGAAGGAAAATCATTTGGGAATCGGCTTGAGTTACTGTGGTCATAGAGAGGTATTGGCACAGCCTCGGATGCAGGTTGTCCACCAGCCCTCTCAGCTGTTTCACAGGAAAATTGCCAACCCTGGTTGTGATCTTTGTGTTGCAATGACACAGTAGCCGCCCTAGTTACTCATCACTGGTTGGTACCGAGCAGTAAAGGATACAAGTATGATATTGCGATGTCTCCATCTTGTGCACCTACATGGCTGGATTTGCATTCTACAGTGATTCATGACCCCTCAAAGGGAGGCCCTTCAAGTGTACCTAACTAAAGGGTCATGGTGGTTATTTCAGTGAGGTTGTTAAAATAATCATGAGGAAAAAAATAACAGTACCGAATAAGACTTTGGTGATATGTACTTTCCAGGGCGAAAGGATCATTTTTGATTCTTGCATAAAATAAGTATATTTTATTTTTTTAAAGTATGTGTATTTTTTAAGGAAGCATCTATTTATCACAGTGAAGAAGCACACGAGGTGCTGGTTCTTTTTTGTGTAAATGCAAAGTTCATGCTTAACAATTGCTTGGCAAGTTTGATGTTGTATTATCAATCTTTATATTCTGTTTTTTAAATTGCAGCACATTATGTCAGAGCCTGAGGAGGTAACTACCATGTCCGGACAGAAGTTACCACTGAAGATGTCAGTAGATTACATCTCATTCTCTGCGCATACGGATTACCAACAGACTAGCGAATTTATTCGTGCATTAAAACCACCTCATGTGGTTAGTACTGAATTGTAAAATTATTTTAATACTTTTGTAGATTTCCCCCCCACCCCCAAAAAATTTTTTTTTTTCTTCCTTCCTCTCGCAAAGGTACTGACTCCTACTAGAGCACTGTTCCACAAATGAAGACAGCGCTGCTGTCATAGAGTTGGATATACTTCATTTGTGAGCCCGGAACACTGGATATTTGAGGGTGTTAGGCAGACAGCGAATCACAGTTGAGCACTATCTGTCACTCAGCTTTCATCCACACATGTGCTCTTTCTAGCAAAGGTCACTGGATAGTGATCGGGATTAGAAATCATGGCTGATTTTCTTCTCGTACTACTGAGTCAAGTACTCTGTCTCTGCTGTCTTTCTCTAAGGGATGACCAGATTGGGAACTTACCATGCTAGAATTGTACACTATGTTGTCTTATTTTTCTTAAATATTTAAGAGATGGGTGTTCTGGTTTAATCTTTTAATATTTGCTTGTTTTTGTAAAATGCAGTGCATTGATTACATTCTCTTTGTGACCATCTGGGATTTCCTTGTAGTTGCTTGTCCATGGAGAACAGAATGAAATGGCCAGGCTGAAGGCAGCACTTATCCGGGAATATGAAGACAATGATGAGGTTCATATTGAGGTCCACAACCCACGCAACACTGAAGCTGTGACATTGTACTTCAGAGGTGAAAAACTGGCCAAGGTAATTGCAAGTAGGATTTCACACTCTTCTGGGAAGAAGGGAAGGATATCTGTCCAGTGCCACTAACCTAGAGCATTTCTTTTTTTATATTGCTGATTTCCTCTTTTATTTTCTCCTCTTGCAATTTTGACTTGTTTCTGATTTGCATTTGCTAAGTTGTCAGACTTATTACCTCTTTGAAATGAGTATTAGGGACCTTCCTGGTCTGCTTAGCTCAGATGCTTGCAGGATAAGCTCTCTGAGCGAACCAGAGTAACCTTGGGCACTTTAATAAATATCATAAATCCAGAGCCAATTACAAAAGTGCTTCCGCCAGATGAAACGACACCTGGAATTGATCCTGTAATGCTTTTGTTATACTGAGATTTTGGCTCTAATTTCATGTTAGTGGTTACGTAACTTTGGTGTGGAAATCTTAGTATAAGGTAGCTGATTCACGCACCAAGACTATCGAAATAGGTAGTCTAATAGCAGAGTTGTGCTGTATCTCAGAATTTCAGTCATATCACCATGTGTATTGAAACTATCCTATTAACTGCTAAGGTCCCTTTCACATATGAATGCTATGTGCTACAGATGAAGCTGGCCATGTATACCAGTACTCAGAAACTTGGAGCAGCGCTGTACGTGCGTAGTCATGTATGTGTGATGCATGATGCCACATGTGCCTGCATGAACATTCTCGCACTTTGTGTTTAACCAAATCAGCGTGTCACTGACTGGGTATTGTAATCCTGCCAGATTAAATGAGTGTTTTTTTAACATTTTCTTTATTTGTGCTGACACCCAGAGAATACTAAGGGCCTACGTTAGGCGCCCTTTGATAATTTTTTTAATTCTTAACTTTGTTCTCAAGTCACACACACAGCTTACTGACTACTAAGTCTTGTTTTTCCATACACGGTAAAGTTTCCAATTGAATTGCTATTACTAGGGAAATAATGGAACCAAGTTTCCACCCACCCTTGGAACAGCACACCTCCATGAGGTCCGCCGATTTTCTGGAACAAAAAGCGCGCATAATTCTTATCGTGGTATTCTCCACGCTCATCAGGCCTCCTTCGGACTCGGCCGAGCGCAGCAGAACCAGCGGGGGGGGCGGAGCCAGGTCCCATGCTGAGAACACAGTGCCGGGACCTCTGCACATGCGCGCTAGAGTGTGCGCGCATGTGCAGTAGCTCCTCGCCCCCAGATTCTATGTGCATGTGCTGCAGGCTGTGTGGGAGAGGCCCGAAGCACGCCGCCCCTAGCCCTGGCTGAATGGGCACACCGCCATGACCTGCGAGGGAACAGATGGCAATATCCGTCATCGGAGACAGGAGATCCCGGGAACAGAAAGCCAAACAAGAAAGGGAGAAGGAGCTGGCAGAAGTGACCATCAAGAAGGAAGATGACTGAGGCCATTGAGTGTTCCTTGGGACTGTCTCGGAGATGTTCGGGAGGTGGGGGTAGCAGGAAAGCAGAGATTGGGGGCAAGATGTGAGTAGGATGGGATCTGGGCAGGCTCGTATGTTTAATGTTGCCGCCCCCTCCTCCACCATCGGCAGCCCGCTGCCTTCCCTTCACATAAAGGTAGGACTTCTAATTTTTATTTGTTATTGATTGATTGCTTATTACTTTGGTCTTGGTGCTTTACGTGCAGGATTCCTTCTATTTTTTATTTGTTAATTAATTGCTTATTACTTTTTGTGCTTTGTTTAGTGCTTAGTGCTTTAAATGTACTTATGCTTCTTTAATGTTGTTGTGAAAGTGTTTAGTGCTTTGGAAAATCCTCTAACTTCCCCCCGCCTCCCCCCCCCCCCCCCCATCTCTGGCTACCTGCGCCTGATTTCTAAAGTGACCAAGGTTTTTCTGAGCGTACAAAAGCGGACACATACGTTGGCCTAAGTTAGTTTGGAGTAACTATTGGCTGTCTAAACTTGCTTAAATGGCCAAAACAGGTGTAAGTGGCTGGTAATGCTCCCTTTTGGGGAAAAAAAACTGAACTAAAAAGAACACCAAAAAAAACTAGTTGCTCCAAAAAAATAGGAGCAAGTCCTGTGGAAATTTGGCCCCATTGTGTGTACATTTTTTATTTTTCACTTTGTTTTGTTGTTGCTTCAATGTAATCTCTTGAATTATGCATTTTTCATAATTCAGTACTTCTGTACTTTGTGGAGTGCGGTGTATAAAAGTTTTCATTTTTAGATTTATTAATTTCTATCTAAACCACGTTAATTTTGCTTTGCATTTGGATTGTAAAACTTTATTGCTAAGTAGTGTTAAGAGATCCAGAATAATGTGAACAGCATAGAACAAACATTTCCTAACTAGTATAGAGTGCACAATCCCTTTTGTGTCTCAATTCTATATACAGATCAATTAAAAGGTACATCTGGCTATCTATTCATATTAAATGTTTAGACAGGATAGAACACTTTCAGCTGTAAAGGGTAGTTTAGGAAGGGGTATAGGTGACAAGTATTCAAAATATACTAGATGAAAATTGAACTTGCAGATAAATAGAAGCTGGTTTCAAGTAATCTTTCTAGACCCAAGCAGAGATAGCGCCAACAAGTGTTCAGTAGGAACATCATTTCAAAAAAGGCAAAATGGTTTGTGGAGTTTTTTTTCCTTGGATATGATTTGGCTCTTTAACTTCTCCTTTCAAATTCCTTAATTATACAATTTCTGTTTACTTTGTTAAATTGTTCCAGATTTGTCCCTGTTCTATATTTGCTGAAGTTTAGAGTATTGACTGACTGACATGTGGATTGAAAGGCAGATGGTTAGAGGGAGTTCCATCCTTCTGACTGTTTAACCTCAGGTTGAAGCAAGAAAAATCTAATTTTGATCTTAATTATTTTAATATTTTTGAAAGGTGATGGGCTCCTTGGCAGATAGAAAGGCTGATCAAGGTCAAAGGATCTCAGGAATACTTGTAAAAAGAAACTTCAACTATCACATACTTATTCCTTCTGACCTATCCAGTAAGTAAATCTGTTCTCCACATATTTCCCTCTTCACTGGTGCATTTTTGGGTTTAAGGAAAGTCAAAGGGAGGAAAATGTTGTTATAAGTTGTGACTTTGGAGAGAGTTGTCCCAACTTTTCTGGAAATAGTTTGACGATTTGCTAAATCTGTGAATAGCATGCAGCCAGCACCTAGCTGAGGCTAAGTCAGAGATGAGACCACTTTTTTCAGAATTCTAATCTGTTTTAATCCAGTAGTTTGGCCACATGTTGGAAGATTTTATTCTATTTATTTAAAACTAGTTGCCTGACTGTTGCTTTAGAGAAATTTGGACACTACAAACCAAAAAAAGTCTACTCTCTGAAAATAAAAGCAATTTTTAAATGACTTGCACCATCCCTACTAGAAATTAATGGGGATACTGGGAACTGTGAAACCACAAGTTAATTTGCATCAATTTATTTAAATGTTATCGCATCCTGTATGCATAGTGTTGATATATTTACAGTGGATTATCTTTGGGCAAATTTCTCTGCTGTCCTGAAAGCATTGACTGCCTGCTGGGTGTGGTTTGCAGGCACTGGCCACCTTCTGCAACCTTACCCCAGTGGCTGATATTCACCTCCGACCTTTAGTGTGTGTCAGGAGGTATTGCGGCTGTGCCCTGTCCTGTCCTGCCTTGACATTCACACTTCCAGTAGAGATAATGACCAGGAACAGGAACCCTGATCATTTTTTTTAAGTAATTTAACGTGTACTTCCTTTTTCTCGTTTTCCAAAAATGTATTATATAAATTTTTTTTTACATTGAACTGCATCTGCTACTGATCTTCCCACTTCACTAATTTACTTATATTCCTCTGGCACTCTTCCTCAAGTCCACTAGGCTCCCTAATTTTGGTGTCCTCGGCAAATTTCAATATCCTTCCTCTCGTGCCTATGTCCAAAACACTTGTAGAGAGGTGTGATAGCTTAATGGTTATGGTACTGGATGTCCAACTCAGAAGTCACTAGTTCCACCATGGCAATTTGCAAAACTGAATTCAAATAAATCTAGTAATTTGTGAGCTAGCACCAGAAAATGACTATGGAAGCTGCCAGATCCCACAGGTTTACTGATGTCCTTCAGGAAAGGGAACACTCTACCTGGTCTGGCCTGATGTGATTCTGGTCCCACACTGTGGTTGACTCCTATGCTCTCGGGGCAACTACACATGGGGTTGCCAGTGTCACCCACATCCTGAGAACAAACAATTAAAAGAAAATGGAAAACAAGAGGTCGGAGTGTGGATCGCTGATGGGCACCACAATCCACATCTCACTAATCTGGAAAACATCCATTTAGCCTTACTATTGGTATATGGACTCAACGTCCTAATGAAATGCTACATTAGATAGTGCTGCTCAGACAGTAGGTTGCGTTGAAGAACAATGTGAAAAAAAGCCATAGAAAGGAAGGGGCGGGGAAGCGGGAATGGAATTTGCCCCATTTAGAAATCCCCTGAGAACAGCACTGCTTTGAACTAGCAGTGTGGCTAAATACGTATTTGTTCAAACTCTAAAATGAGACTTGATCTGTAAACCAACTGTTTTTAGTTTTATATAGTTGATCCTTCTGTGTTTCCGGAAACATAATGTTTGAACTGTGCAGTCAAAATATAAAATGTTGTCTCTCCCTTTTTAATAGATTATACTGAGTTGGCAATGAGCACGGTGACACAGACCCAAGCCATTCAGTACTCAGGACCTTTCATGCTATTGGCACATCACCTCCAAACTCTTGCAGGTTTGTAAATTACTTTGCTTCTTTCTCCCCCCCCCCCCCCCCCCACTCTTCTGCCCTGAAGCTACTAATTCTTGGGATAAGATTCCCTAGGCATTGGCCACCTTCACTTACCTTGCCTAACTGGCCCAGGGTGAGCCATTCAATTGTTAGGAGATATTGCAGCCAAGCTTGATGTTGGTATTGGATGTGGGTAGTGGTGTGCACTGAAAACTTATACTGGGCCGCCTTTTATTTTCCATCTTTTGAAAAATGATTTGTTCTCAGGATGTGGGCGATACTGGCAAGCCCATTCATAATTGCCCCGAGAGCATTCACGTGACTACTTTTCAACAGGATCACTAGGTTCAGAGGCAGGAACCCCCATTCATTTTATTTTTGCTTCCGTAGGTCAGAAGTGCTGTGGCCAAATGTAGCTACTCCGTTGCTGCTGTGCTTAGATAACCTACCATAACAAGATGGGGGGATCTAACCTGGGACTGTTTGGCTCCATACCAGGCAGTGCATTTTACCCACTCAGAAACAAGGGAGAAAATGGCTCTATTTCAAGGACACTTACTTCTGTCAGAGTTGACTCCGTTGTGTCATTGTATCTTGATAGATGGATAAATATTCATTTACAGTATCATAGAATTTTAAATATTGTGTATATAAAGATCAGTTATAATTGCTTTTGAAAGCATTCTAATTAAATAATTTTTTTATCTTTCAGATGATGTGGAAGAAATAGAAGTTCAGGAAAAGCCAGCACTGAGAGTCTTCAAAGCTATCACAGTGGTTCAGGAGCCAGGCATGGTTGTGCTGGAGGTGAGTTTATTGCATGTGTATCTTCAATTTCCCCCCCTATTTTCACATAATTAAAGTGTGGTCAAGTAAGTTGCAGACTTACCCATAAAGGAAAGAACAAACTTTCATAGTGCCATTTGTGTCACTGCGATGTTCCAAAGTGCTTCACAGCCAATAAACTGTTTTTGAAGTGTAGTCACTATTGCTATGTAAGCAAATGTGGCAGCACAATTGTACAAGGCAAGATTCCACAAACAAGATTCTTGTCTTTTTCTATGTAACGGCATATGTTTTTCCAACTTTATTTTGTTCAGTAATCTTTGACTGGTGGGACCAAGATAGAAATCCACAGAATGATCAAATGAAAAGGATTTGATATTTCAGTAAACCAATCTATAAAAAAATATGTTTTCTTCTTCACAGTGGGTGGCAAATCCATTAAATGACATGTATGCAGATGCAGTGATGACGGTGATTCTGGAAGTGCAGTCAAATCCTAAAGCACAGAAAGGTGTGTCCATTTTCATAGCTTCAGTTTATGCCCCTTCATGTATTATCTTGTTGTTTTTTTTAAACCAATTATCTTCCCTCTGCTGCTGAAAGCACTAACTGTACTGGGGTACGAGTCCGTGGATGCGAGTACCCCTCCAGTACCTTGCCCAGGTAGTCATTCTTCATCTGTGAGCCTGAACAGTAAGCTTTGGCAGGTTATTCAACCATGAAACATATTATAAGCTAAGCCTGATCCTATCCTCACTGAACATCAATATGCACACTTTTCAACAGGGTTACTGGATGGCAATCAGGAGCGGGAAACCTGATGATTTCTTTTTCATTTCTAGGTCACTGAGGTCTGTTGTGGTCTCCCAAATGGCTGACCTAGCTGAAATCAGCAGACTCAACAGACCAGGAGTTAAATTTGGGACCTTTAGGTCTGCATGGCTTACTATAACACAGGCCAGTCTCCTTGCCCCCTGGCCAAGACGGAAGCAATGGTGTTTTGTTGTATTGACAAATTTAAGCCTATTGCTGATTATATTTTGCTATGTTATGACCGGGTCCTATAAGGAACCCATTCATTGCATTGCAATATTCAAGCAGGCAGTTTATCAAACTAAAAAACATAAAACAGACTGATATCTGCATTCTAAAGTATGCAACAGGAAGAATAAATGGATTATTCTATTGAACTCAGCAATGCTCAGCCAAGTATTTCATTCTGCAGAATTGAATCGTTGCAGCCTCTCAGTCCTCTCTAAATAGAAGCAGGTATTTTTGAACACTTGTTTTCTGGTAACAGAATTGTTTTGTATTTTTTAAACCTGGATTGTAGATGCTTTTTAATTGCAATGTGTACCATATAAACCAAAATTAGAAAATTGATTCCCAGCTAACATTTGTGATGCGCACCTTATTTTATTGAGTATTTTATTTAATAAATGGATTGTTAAATACCAAAATATTTCTATTTTCTCTAGTTGTGCAGCTAAGTACAAACAAAAAAGTTGACAAGGAAACTTACACAAGGAGGCTGGAGATTATGCTCGAGTAAGTTGCTTCATTTTGTTTACTTTTTTTTAATGCTCTAAAATTCAATGTTCCTAGTTTAATCAGTCTTTTTAAACTGAGAATAAACGTTTATTTTTTTCTCGCTATCGTTGGGTCCCTTCTTCCCTGCCCCCCACCCAATGCCATGCATTACTCCACAGGGTCACATACCTCTCCCAATGCTACCATTAAGAGCAAGAGTGGCTCAGGATGACTTGGCCTCAGAATTCCCTGCTTTTGGAGAAGTTTGCCTCTCTGAAAAGATGTCTGAAATCAAATTTGTTCAGGGAATAACTGGGTAGACCTAAACCTTCCACATCATAAGAACAAACAATGTCACTAAATCCAGTAAATGGTAGGGACTTGTGGATGTATTAGTAATTAAACTAGTAATTTATTTGAATTGATGATTATCAAAAAACATTGATTGGATCCTAAGTCATCCTAACCGATCCAAAATAATCCATCACACACCTAGAGTAAATGGCCATTTGATAATTGTTCAACCTTTTCTTCCGATGTGATCATTTCCTACACTTCTATTGCTTCATTCCCCTCAGCCAGGATGTGATATGTTATTGTACAAGACAGAATTTTTCACACTGTGCATGCTGTCATGTAGAATTTTTAATGTGGAAAGTAAGTAAGCATTAGACCAATAAACTTTTAATATAAAGCACTCACTGGTTAGGTAACGTTAAAAAGTCCCCTACTTTCAATCATGTACTTGCAGCTTCAATGGGCAATGTCAACTACAGGGCCATCAACAAGCAGCTCCAGTAGGAATCTCTACAGTCAGCACACTTTCTTGTCCTGAAAAATGCCAGTAAGCTTCCAAGCTGTGTGGAATTCTCTAGCAAAAGTAACCTTGCTTCCATTGTCACTCTTAAACCAGGCGCCCAATATTATGCAACTGACAAATGTTTTTCCATTCTATGCAGGAGAAAGTATTTCCTGTTTCTCTCCCACCTCCACTCTTCCCGGGGTGATGGTTTGCGTTTACCATGTGTGAAACGACGGGTGTGAATTTTTCTTGCTTTAGTCCCATTACATTCACCATTCTGATAAATGCAATCTTGCGTGAGTGCAAAAAAAGTACATAGGAAACAGAAAGTAATATCATTTTTTTTTAACTGAAAGGAATGCATATCATCAGTACTGCTGTTGAATTCAACATTATCGTTGTTTGAACTGTGGTATAAATGTTCCTTTGTGACAGATTTAACAGGTACAAATGGGATTGGGAACAATGAAAGGAGACAAATTGTGATGTGTCTTGTATTTTTCTTTACAATCTTTTTGAAAATGTCATTTACCTGCAAAATTGACTCTCTTCCCCTTTCAGAGATATGTTTGGACAGGAATGTGTGACCAAATCTAAAACTGGCAATACTCTCTCTGTAACAGTTGATGGAAAGGCAGCAAATATTTCTCTGGATACAAGGGCAAGTATTCACCACTTCCTGACCAGATAAGGCGGTTACTAATGAACAAGATGGGACGAATTCTTTTGCCTCTTTTCATGTTACTAAAACCTTGCCCCACCCTCCTGTTCCCTTCCAATGTATTGGTTCTGGCATGTCAGTGATTACATAAGCAGGAGGGTGAAGCTGCAGATTCTTACTGTGCTTCTCTATCATCTACCTGTAGGAAATATGTAGTCAGCAGCACAAAGTTGTATACAACCACATCCTCATGGGATCCCTAGCCTGTCGGACCGCATTGCGGCACTGGAGCTGCGCATGGATTCACTCTCGAGCATCCGTGTTGCTGAGGATGTCGTGAATAGCACGTTTAGTGAGTTGGTCACACCACAGATAAAGGTTACTCAGGCAGATAGGGGATGGGTGACCATCAGGTAGAGCAGGAGTAGGAAGATAGTGCAGGAGTCCCCTGTGGTCATCTCCCTCCAAAGCAGATATACCACTTTGGATACAGTTGGGGGAGATGGCTCATCAGGGGAAGGCAGCAGCAGCAGCCAAGTTCATGGCATCATGGGTGTCTCTGCTGTACAGGAGGGCAGGAAAAAGAGTGGGAGAGCTATAGTGGTAGGGGATTCTATTGTAAGGGGAAGAGATAGCCGTTTCTGCGGCTGCAATCGAGACGCCAGGATGGTATGTTGCTTCCCTGGTGCAAGGGTTAAGGATGTCTCAGAGCGGCTGCAGGGCATTCTGGAGGGGGAGGGTGAACAGCCAGTTGTCGTGGTGCCTATAGGTACCAACGATATAGGAAAAAACGGGATGAGGTCCTACAAGCTGAATTTAGGGAGCTAGGAGTTAAATTTAAAAAGTAGGACCTCAAAGGTAATAATCTCAGGATTGCTACCAGTGCCACATGCTAGTCAGAGTAGAAATAGCAGGATAGTTAAGATGAATACATGGCTTGAGGAATGGTGCAAGAGGGATGGATTCAAATTCCTGGGACATTGGAACCGGTTCTGGGGGAGGTGGGACCAGTACAAACCGGACGGTCTGCACCTGGGCAGGACCGGAACCGATGTCCAAGGGGGAGTGTTCGCTAGTGCTGTTGGGGAGGGTTTAAACTAATATGGTAGGGGGATGGGAATCTATGCAGGGAGACTAAGGGAAGTAAAATGGGGGCAGAAGTAAAAAGGAGATAAGGAAAAGTGGATGGCAGAGGCAAAGGCAAAAATCAAAAAAGGGCCACATTACAACATAATTCTAAAAGGACAAAGAGTGTTAAAAAAAACAAGCCTGAGGGCCCTGTGTCTCAATGCGGGGAGCATTCATAATAAGGTGGATGAATTAACTGCGCAGATAGCTGTTAACGGATATGATGTAATTGGGATTACGGAGACATGGCTCCAGGGTGACCAAGGCTGAGAACTCAACATCCAGGGGTATTCAATATTCAGGAAGGATAGGCAGAAAGGAAAAAGAGGTGGGGTAGCATTGCTGGTTAAAGAGGAGATTAAAGCAATAGTAAGGAAGGACATTAGCTTGGATAATGTGGAATCTGTATGAGTAGAGCTGCGGAACAGCAAAGGGCATAAAACGCTAGTGGGAGTTGTGTACACACCACCAAACGGTAGTAGTGAGGTCGGAGATGGCATCAAACAGGAAATTAGGGATGCGTGCAATAAAGGTACAGCAGTTATCATGGGTGACTTTAATCTACGTATAGATTGGATTAACTAAACTGGTAGCAATACGGTGGAGGAGGATTTCCTGGAACGTATAAGGGATGATTTTCTAGACCAATATGTCGAGGAACCAACTAGAGAGCTGGCCATCCTAGACTGGGTGTTGTGTAATGAGAGGATTAATTAGCAATCTTGTTGTGCAAGGCATCTTTGGGGAGAGTGACCATAATATGGTAGAATTCTTCATTAAGATGGAGAGTGACACAGTTAATTCAGAGACTAGGGTCCTGAACTTAAAGAAAGGTAACTTCGATGGTATGAGACGTGAATTGGCTAGGATAGACTGGCGAATGATACTTAAAGGGTTGATGGTGGATAGGCAATGGGAGACAGTTAAAGATCACATGGATGAACATCAACAATTGTACATCCCTGTCTGGCATAAAAATAAAACTGGGAAGGTGGCTCAACCGTGGCTAACAAGGGAAATTAGGGATAGTGTTCAATCCAACGAAGTGGCATATAAATTGGCCAGAAAAAGCAGAAAACCTGAGGACTGGGAGAAATTTAGAAATCAGTAGAGGAGGACAAAGGGTTTAATTAGAAGGGGGAAAATAGAGTATGAGAGGAAGCTTGCTGGGAACATAAAAACTGACTACAAAAGCTTCTATAGATATGTGAAGAGAAAAAGATTAGTGAAGACAAATGTAGGTCCTTTGCAGTCAGAATCAGGTGAATTTATAATGGGGAACAAAGAAATGGCAGACCAATTGAACAAATACTTTATTTCTGTCTTCACTAAGGAAGACACAAATAAAGTTCCAGAAATACTGGGGGACCGAGGGTCTTGCGAGAAGGAGGAACTGAAGGAAATCCTTATTGGTGAGGATATTGTTTTCGGGAAATGGATGGGATTGAAGGCCGATAAATCCCCAGGGACTGATAGTCTGCATCCCAGAGTACTTAAGGAAGTGGCCCTAGAAATAGTGGATGCATTAATGATCATTTTCCAACATTCTATAGATTCTGGATTAGTTCCTATGGATTGGAACGTAGCTAATGTAACCCCACTTTTATTTTTAAAAGGAGGGAGAGAGAAAACGGGGAATTATAGAGCGGTTAGCCTGACATCGGTAGTGGGGAAAATATTGGAATGAATTATTAAAGATGTAATAGCAGCGCATTTGGAAAGCAGTGACGGGATCGGTCCAAGTCAGCATGGATTTATGAAAGGGAAATCATGCTTGACAAATCTTCTAGAATTTTTTGAGGATGTAACTAGTAGAGTGGACAAGGAAGAGCCGGTGGATGTGGTGCATTTGGACTTTCGAAAGGCTTTTGACAAGGTCCCACACAAGAGATTGGTATTGGGGTAATGCATTGATGTGGATGGAGAACTGGTTGGCAGACAGGAAGCAGAGAGTCGGAATAAATGGGTCCTTTTCAGAATGGCAGGCAGTGACTAGTGGAGTGCTGCAAGGTTCCATGCTGGGACCCCAGTTATTTACAATATACATTAATGATTTAGATGAAGGAATTGAATGTAATATCTCCAAGTTTGCAGATGACACTAAGCTGGGTGGCAGTGTGAGCTGTGAGGAGGATGCTAAGAGGCTGCAGGGTGACTTGGACAGGTTAGGTGAGTGGGCAAATGCATGGCAGATGCAGTATAATGTGGATAAATGTGAGGTTATCCACTTTGGTGGCAAAAAAAGGAAGACAGAATATTATCTGAATGGTGACAGATTAGGAAAAGGGGAGGTGCAACAAGACCTGGGTGTCATGGTACATCAGTCATTGAAAGTTGGAATGCATGTACAGCAGGCGGTGAAGAAGGCAAATGGCATGTTGACCTTCATAGCGAGAGGATTTGAGTATAGGAGCAGGGAGGTCTTGCTGCAGTTGTATAGGGCCTTGGTGAGGTCACACCTTGAATATTGTGTACAGTTTTGGTCTCCTAATCTGAGGAAGGACATTCTTGCTATTGAGGGAGTGCAGCGAATGTTCACCAGACTGATTCCTGGGATGGCAGGACTTGCATATGAAGAAAGATTGGATCGACTAGGCTTATATTCACTGGAATTGAGAAGAATGAGAGGGGATCTCATTGAAACATATGAAATTCTGACGGGATTGGACAGGTTAGATGCAGGAAGAATGTTCCCGATGTTGGGGAAGTCCAGAACCAGGGGTCACAGTCTAAGGAGAAGAGGTAGGCCATTTAGGACCGAGATGAGGAGAAACTGCTTCACTCAGAGAATTGTGAACCTGTGGAATTCTCTGCCACAGAACATTGTTGAGGCCAGTTCGTTAGATATATTCAAAAGGGAGTTAGATGTGGCCCTTACCGCTAAAGGGATCAAGGGGTATGGAGAGAAAACAGGGATGGGGTACTGAAGTTGCATGATCATATTGAAATGTGTTGCAGGCTCGAAGGGCCGAATGGCCTACTCCTGCACCTATTTTCTATGTTTCTATGTTCAGACTGCCTTTTCTGGGCTGGTTTAAGACCTGAATTGGCTTGCTACAATCAGCTCACTTCACTGAGTCGAGGATCAATTAACTGAAAGCAGCCCAAGCAAAGAGCTCGGAGGACTACAGTGATGAACAACTGTAATTTTCAGTAGAATGAATAAAGTTTGAAGTGCTTTACACTGGATCTATTTCGGGGTTAAAATTCCTGTCTTTCCTAATTGTAGTGAGAAAGTAGAAATACCACTTTTGACTTATACCCATATTTTTGCTACAATTAGTGAAAATAGAAATGTTAGCACTTTAATTTCTAAACAGGATGTGTGTGTCTTAGTAAGCTAGTATTGGTCTTTTCTGTACATTACAAGTCTATGAACACCTCTCCAGTGACTCGGACATCATAGAGAGGACTAGAACTTTTATGCAGCTGGTCTGGATGATGGCTGCATGGAGAACTATGCACTCTGATAAGTAGGTTGAAACTTCGACCTCTGCTGGACTTTAAGCCCACATCTACAAAGGTGCTGGGCAGAACATCCTCATGTTAAATCAATTTGGCCAGTTGTGTCTTTTTAAAGCATTTCTAATTTATTATTTCTTACCTTGATCTGGCTGAATGTTGTAATTCTTCTGGGTGTTTTAAAATGTTCAGTTTTATAATCGTGTTACATTCGGAAGTCATAACTGTTCAGTTTTAAAGGTGCTTACCATTAATTTTAAACTGGTTTTAAAAAAGAAAAAGTGCCTCAAATCCAGAGATTTGTCTGGCATGGGGTCATTGTGTGTATAATAGTACAATATCCTGTACTGGTGTCAATGGTGTCAACCATGGCTCAGTGGTGGCACTCTCGGCCCTGAGCCGGAAGATCGTGGGTTCAAACCCCACTCAAGATTTGAGCACATTATCTAAGCTGACACCTCAGTGCCATACAGAGGAAATGCTGCACTGTCGGAATTACTGTTCTTCGGATGAGGCATTAAATCGAGGTCCTATCTGTCCTCTCAGGTGGACGTAAAAAGATCCCATGACACTATTTAAAGCATAGCAGAGGAGTCCTGGCCAATATGTATCACTCAACCAACATCACTAAAACAGATTATCAGCTCATTATCTCATTGCTGTTTTCTGTGCGCGTGTTGACTACTGTGTTTCCCTACATTACAACAGTGGCTACACTTCAAAAGTACTTAATTGGCTGTAAAAGCACTTTGGGACATTTGAGGTGGTAAAAGACGCTATATAAGTACATCTTTCTTTGTTTTCCTTTTCTTTCTTTGATAATTCTGACTTCAAATGAATAGAAGCAGACTGTGTTGTCGTGTTGGGAATGTATTTTTCATAGTATCACAAAGGCTGCAATCCTGTGCCAAGAGTGTTTGAAACACGGAGACAAACACTTGGAGGTTTATTAAGGGTTAATTGAACAAACATGCTCGCACTCGCAGCCAACACAGATCAAAGAAGATGCTGCCGCAGAAGAAGGCATGTTATTGCCAGTTGAGCTCAACTTTCTCTTTCTTCCTCCTTCCTAGTTGTTCTAACCTCACGGTTACAGTGGCTTCGCTTTTACATTCAGTTAAAAGGCCATTACACCAGCTTATCCATGACCTTCACTCTTGGTTTTACTTTCGGTATTATTGGCATAACATACCAAAGACTCAAAAAGGCTCCACCACACAGTCTCAAGACATAACATAAACCACCTTATCTACTTACACATAAAGAAAAGAAACGTATAGATGTAACCATGAGAAGATTAGAACTACCCAAGGCTATTTTATATGATGACAGTTACAGTTTTGCAGATTTGTTGACATTCTACAGATATTGCCTGTCAGCTACATTTTCAATTATTTAATTCTAAGCTTTGCAATATAAAACTAATGTAAAATAGAATGCAGTATAAATGATTCTTTGTGTAAAATGGAATCCATTACTTTTTTTCTCAATCTTGCAGTAGTGTAAAATTATACTTTAACTACTGTTTGTACACCACCCAGATTTAATAAGATTGTATCACTCTAGTTATATGCAGATGTTTAATTGAAGAATTGAAATAGTTTATATGGCTCCGGTTGGGGTGGAGTGTAGAATGTTTCAGTATAAGGGGTGTCGCAGTTGTGGTGAGGCGGATTGGTTGGGCTGGGTGTTCTTTGCCTTTCCGTCATTGTTCATAGGTTTATATGTAATCTTTGGGGTTGCTGACCAAGGGCCGTGTGGCTCTTTGTCAGCCGGCGCGGACACGATGGGCCGGAATGGCCTCCTTCTGCGCTGTAAATTTCTATGTTTCTCTGAGCACTAATAGCCTAAAGTGTCCTCTGTGTGTGCTGAGTAAATTGAGCTCAGTCAGTCTAAAATCATTTCCAGTGAATATAAAATCAACAACACAAAATTGCCCATAATTCGGCATTAATTGGAGAGCCATGCTGGGCCAGGGACAGACTGGTGGATGAATAATGCAGCTTTCATTAAATGTGTAGCAGCGTATCTGTTCTGAGGTTGAGATTAAAGCACATTGAACACTGCTGAGGAACTTTATTGTGGCCTTAGCTCATGATATATTTGACCTGTGAGTGTTTGGCGCTGACAGTGATAAAAATGTTTTGATTTCCATTCCTGTTATTAATTACCTTGATGGGCACAAACATTTAAAAGGAAGAGAGAACTATTTTTCCAAGATTAATGAGGATTTATTTTTTTAATTCAAAAGCTTCCTAATTTTTGCCTGCCCTTTGTTCAGTTTGGAGTCTTTTAATTTAAAATAGAGTGAGGCTTAACTTAGGAAGAAATTCTTCCAACCATGTTAAGTGTTAACTTCGGTGGAATTCTTTCAATGTGAAGTATTCCCATCGAGGCAGATAATTTTTTTTTTAACTTTGTAGATGTTAAAGTTTATTGACCTCACCTGTGGCACCCAAACGTAGCAGGATGTCTCTTAACTGAAACCAGCTGCAGGATCCATCAGAGAGTGGTTCTGTAGGATACAACACTTCCAGATTGACATGAGAAGAAATAAATTTAAATATTTACATTAAAGTATGAATTTTTGTTACGCTTTGGAGTATGTGGAGCAGTTTTGTTAAAAGTAGCAGTCTACTTGCCTTTTAAAGGTTTCCTAATTCTATTCATATTTTTCCCCGCAGATGGTTGTGTGTGAAGAGGGCAGTGTGGAGGATGAACCACTTCGAGAAATGGTTGAGGTGGCTGTACAACGGCTCTATGAAACAATACACCCAGCACTATCTTAAAATTGTGAAAATCAGTATTAAATGTGACCTGTGATTTGTTTCAGATTGTAGGATGTAGTGTTTTAATCACATCCTCTGCTTTTGTTATGCTAAACCCATGCTGCAAATGATCTGATCTAGTCTGGACAAACTTAAAAATATGGATTTTGTTTCAACTTTAAAATAACTGACAACTTAGAAATACAAATACACCAGTAGCTGTTTTAACGAAAAAAATAGTTAATTACATCTTTTAGGCGACAATTAGAGACTGAGACTGCACTATTGTTGACTTTGCAGTCATGCTATAATTATTTTCCTGTAAAAACAATGTATTTGCTGTCAATCTTGAACGAGTAGAAAGAAGATGGTCTGATTTGCTTATTTGATTCTTTAGTTCGTAAAATAAGTGGTGACACAGTCTTAACAAATGCGTTCTATGGTGTCTGCGTCAGGTGCATAGTAAGATGGAAGTAGTCCTGTTTAAAAACAAACTTAAATTTCTACAAAAATAAATATTTTTTACAAAGATTTTTTTTTGTCATGCACTATACTTTGTGATTGCAGGAAACATTTGTACAAACTACACATTTTATTTATTTTGAATACAAAATATGGCTGTCAGGCATTACATTGTCATACAGTCTGGTTCGTACAGGATTGGCCATTTTTTTCAAAATGACTTATTAGGGGGATGGTGTTCACTGCTGTAGTAGTGTTTTTCTTCATTAAATGAAATATTCAGAGCAGATAACAATGGAGAATCTTGTGTGGTCTTAGATAGTTGTTACATTAACAGAAACATACAACATTAATTGCAAACAGGAAATATAGGAACTGCTAAAATAAAAAAAGACCATGGTCCAATTAGTTCGTCTTCTAGCATTCTGGTAGTCACATGATGTGATGAGAATGCAATTATTGACTAATTATGACCATCAATTAATCTACACTAGACATGCAGTGAGGAAAGCCCATGGTGGAAAGTTTAGGTCCAAAGTCACCTCATCCCAAACCTGTTATACTTACCCAGGTCATGTTTCAAATTACTCTGGTGCTGTAGTCCAAAATATTCTCTGAAAGAAATGCAATGGAAAAATAAACTTTTGCATTGTATTCTATACTAGGTCCTGCAATTTAAAAAGTAACTATCTTGGCCCAAAAACATTTTAAATAGGAGGATCAACTGTGTTTTGATGTACACTTTGCCAGACCTTAAGGGTTTTTAATACTGACACAAGGTAGGTAAGAAATATCCACTTTTATTACTTTTTAAATTTAAAATAAAACAAATGACAGACAAAAGCCCAAGGATAGGAAAAGCGCATTTGGCCTTTGCGAGCTCACCTGTGCTCTCACTGAGCCGCTGCCTCTCTGCTCCGCCCGGAACAGACGGGGACAGGGTGTGACAGTCCGGCCCTGCGGGCGGCGGCCAGCGTTCTCCCGACGTGGGACTGGCAGGGTCTGGGGCGCCGGGTTCAGTCGGTGCGATGTTGGGCTGTGGGCCTGAGTCATTTATTCGGAGACTCCATCGCTCAGATAGGAGCGGGCTGGGCTGGGCTTTCTAACCCGCACTGTCACTGGGAGCTCACCGGGCCCTGGGCCCTGCCCCGGCTGATTGTCTCCATTCTTTCCCGGGGATTGGGATCACTGGTAGCTCAGGAGGATCCCAGATTTGACACCCGGCCTGTGCTGAGTTGGTTAGCTCATCTCTGGAGAAGGGACGACATCCAAAAACCCTGCTCCTGGTCACCATTTGCTGGAAAGTGCCCCTGTGTGGGTGGCGAGGCAAAGATTGGGCTTTGGTACTGAACACCCCGCAATTGAATAGCTTTTAGTACAACCAGGAGCGCAAAACCCAGACCAGCAGACACATGGATTCTGTATTCTCGGTATGCTCCCCACCACTTACAGCGGGTGCATTGCTGCTAACGCAATTTGCCCACTATACACGTTGGATGGTTTTAAGGGAATCGCTATGCCACCAAGTCATGAGTGATGCCTGAGCCTTGAGAATGAGTATTGGAGTGTGGGGATATCCGAGTGGTCACCTGAGGTCCATGCACCTGTACATTGCTGCAGCAGCACTGCACAGACCTGACAAAGACCTCATGGTGCCTGGCAGCTGAGATCCCACATGTGTCTGAGGAGCACAGGCATTTGGACCCCAGAGGAAGAATTGGCATGGGAAGTGAAGAGAAATGGCATCTAGAGATGAGGAACGTCTTCTGGGGGCGTAGGTGTGATTGAACCAGTTGATGAGGATTCAGAGCCAGGACAAGGGTAAGAGATCTGAGAGGTGAGAAACTGATCATTATCAAACAGAAACTGGATGAATTCATCAAAGAATATTGTTAATTAATCACAAGCAACACTTCATTGATTTGTATCATTTATTCAAGAAGCTGTCAACTATTGAGTAAACACCTATTTTTGCCCGGAATACACAGAGCATAAGGTGTAAGCAGCAACTTTGTAATTGAGAGTTTGGGATGAGCTGAAGTTTATATAGCATGGAGGATGAGAAGACGGCCAGAACAACATTGGAAGAGTCGAGGCTGGAGATGACAAAGGCATGGATAAGGGTCAGCAGCAGATGAGCTGAGATAGGGGCAGAGGCAGGTGATGTTCTGGAGCTGGAAAGGATATCGGAGCAGAATCTCAGCTCAGGATTGAATAGCATGCCAAGGTTGCAAACAGTCTGTTTCAGTCTGAGCCAGTGGGATGATAGGATCGATGGCAAGGGTCGATCCTTGGAGGACTCAGGACATAAAGGTGCAGGGTCTGCAAGAAAAGTCGTTATGTAGATACTTTGGCTGGAAACATAGAAAAATAGGTTGCAGGAGTAGGCCATACGGCCCTTTGAGACTGCACCACCATTCAATACGATCATGGCTGATCATTCCCTCAGTACCCCTTTCCTGCTTTCTCTCCGTACCCCTTTCCTGCTTTCTCTCCATACCGCTTGATACCTTTAGCTGTAAGGGCCATATCTAACTCCCTCTTGAATATATCCAATGAACTGGCATCAACAACTCTCTGCGACAGGGAATTCCACAGGTTAACAACTCTGAGTGAAGAAGTTTCTCCTCATCTCAGTACTAAATGGCCTACCCCTTATCCAAAGACTGTGTCCCCTGGTTCTGGACTTCCCCAACATCGGGAACATTCTTCCTGCATCTAACCTGACCAGTCCCGTCAGAATCTTATATGTTTTTATGAGATCCCCTCTCATCCTTCTAAACTCCAGTGTATAAAGGCCCAGTCGATCCAGTCTCTCCTCATATGTCAGTCCAGCCATCCCGGGGATCAGACTAGTGAACCTTCGCTGCATTCCCTCAATAGCAAGAATGTCCTTCCTCATTAGGAGACCAAAACTGAACACAATAGTCCAGGTGAGGCCTCACTAAGGCCCTGTACAACTGCAGTAAGACCTCCCTGCTCCTATTCTCAAATCCCCTAGCTATGAAGGCCAACATACTATTTGCCTTCTTAACTGCCTGCTCTATCTGTATGCCAACTTTCAATGACTGATGAACCATGACACCCAGGTCTCGTTGCACCTCCCCTTTTCCTAATCTGCCGCAATTCAGATAATATTCTGTCTTCGTGTTTTTGCCCCCAAAGTGGATAACCTCACATTTATCCACATTATACTGCATCTGCCATGCATTTGTCCACTCACCTAACCTATCCAAGTCAGCCTGCAGCCTCTTGGCGTCCTCCTCACAGCTCACACCACCACTCAGTTTAGTGTCATCTGCAAACTTGAAGATATTACACTCAATTCCTTCATCTAAATCATTAATGTATTTTGTAAAGAGCTTGGGTCCCAGCACTGAGCCCTGCGGCACCCCACTAGTCACTGCCTGCCATTCTGAAAAGGACCCGTTTATCCCGACTCTCTGCTTCCTGTCTGCCAACCAGTTCTCTACCCACGTCAATACATTACCCCCAATGCCATGTGCTTTGATTTTGCACACCAATCTCTTGTGTGGGACCTTGTCAAAAGCCTTTTGAAAGTCCAAATACACCACATCCACTGGTTCTCCCTCGTCCTCAAAAAATTCTAGAAGATTAGTCAAGCATGATTTCCCCTCCATAAATCCATGCTGACTTGGACCGATTCTGTCACTGCTTTCCAAATATGCTGCTATTTCATCTTTAATAATTGATTTCAACATTTTCCCCACTACTGATGTCAGGCTAACCAGTCTATAATTACCCGTTTTCTCTCCCTCCTTTTTTGAAAAGTGGTGTTACATTAGCTATCCTCCAGTCCATAGGAACTGATCCAGAGTTGAAAGACTGTTGGAAAATGATCACCAATGCATCCACTATTTCTAGGGCCACTTCCTTAAGTACTCTGGGGTGCAGACTATCAGGCCCCGGCGATTTATTGGCCTTCAATCCCATCAATTTTCCTAACACAATTTCCCGCCTAATAAGGATATCCTTCAGTTCCTCCTTCTCATTAGACCCTCGGTCTCCTAGTACTTGGGGAAGGTTATTTGTGTCTTCCTTCGTGAGGACAGAACCAAAGTATTTGTTCAACTGGTCTGCCATTTCTTTGTTCCCCATTATAAATTCACCTGAATCTGACTGCAAGGGATCTACGTTTGTCTTCATTAATCTTTTTCTCTTCACGTATCTATAGAAGCTTTTGCAGTCAGTTTTTATGTTCCCAACAAGCTTCCTCTCATACTCTATTTTCACCCTTCTAATTAAACCCTTTGTCCTCCTCTGCTGAATTCTAAATTTCTCCCAGTCCTCAGGTTTGCTGCTTTTTCTGGCCAATTTATATGCCTCTTCCTTGGTTTTAACACTATCCCTAATTTCCCTTGTTAGCCACGGTTGAGCTACCTTCCCCGGATATGTAAAAGTGGAAACAAGTGAGGACAGTCTTGCTAAGCTGGACAATGGAGGAAGATGGTGTGGTTAACTATGTCAAAGGCTGTACAACGAGGTCGAGGAAGGATAATCACTGTCACAGATACAAAAGATATAATTTGTAGCTGTGGTTAGGGCCATTTTATTGCTGTGACAGGGGCAGAAACCAGATTGGAGAGATTCAATCAAAAAATTGTTGGCAAGATGGGTAAGGATTTTAGAGGCATGTTCAAGGACCTTGGAGAGAAATGGGAGGTTTGAAATGGAGCAGTAATTTTCAAGGACAAAGGGGTCTATGGTCGGTTTTCTGATCATCATCATAGGCAGTCCCTCGGAATCGAGGAAGACTTGCTTCCACTCTAAAAATGAGTCTTTAGGTGGCTGAACAGTCCAATACAAGAACCACAGTCCCTGTCACGGGTGGGACAGATAGTCGTTGAGGGAAAGGGTGGGTGGGACTGGTTTGCCACACGCTCTTTCCGCTGCCTGCGCTTGATTTCTGCATCCTCTCGGCGATGAGACTCAAGGTGCTCAGCGCCCTCCCAGATGCACTTCCTCCACTTAGGGCTGTCTTTGGCCAGGGACTCCCAGGTGTCAGTGGGGATGTTGCACTTTATCAGGGAGGCTTTGAGCGTGTCCTTGTAATGTTTCCTCTGCCCACCTTTGGCTCGTTTGAAGGAGTTCCGAGTAGAGCGCTTGCTTTGGCAGTCTCGTGTCCGCAGACAATGTGAGGATGGGTGATGACGGCAGCTTTGAAAGGAAAGGGAACAGTACTTGGGAGGAAAGTGAAGCACTTACAATGTTAACTGGAATGGGGGACGTTAGATGGCCAGCAGTTTAATGGGAATGTGATCAAGGGAACAGGAGGTGTGTCTTATGGACAAAAGGAGCTCGGAGAGGGTATGACAGTAAATAGGAGAGGAACTAGAGAAGGATGAGGGTTAGGGCAAGGAGAACATGGGGGAATTTGGTTTGCTGGGATGGAGGATGAGGGGGAGGAAGCAGAGCCGGCTGAATGGATGGTTTCAGTGACAAAGAAATCCATGAGCTCCTTGCATTTGTTGTTGGTGATGAGGGTGCAACGGCAGGGAGAAGGGTTTGAAGAGATGGTTGGTTTGGTCGGCAGAGGAAAAAGAGAACCAATGGCAGCACCGAGAGGCTCTGCACAGTCACAAGGCAGAAGAGTAGAAGCAGTATCCACGTGTACTTGGTCTGGCAGGCCATACTCAGAATGTATTTTACAGAACAGAAAGAGGCCATTTGGTCCATCACACTTGTGCCAGCTCTCTGAAAGAGAGGTCCACAGTCCCAGTTCCCTATTTCTGTTTAAGTTTTACTTTTTCAAATATTTACTCACTGCCCTTTGAATATTTGGTATGGATTCTGCTTCCGCCATTGTTTGTGATCTTCTAACAACCCTCTGTAAAAAAAATTAATTAAAAAAATAACAACACACGTTTATATTGTGCATATCACCTAGAAACACATTCCAAGGCACTACACCAAGAGATAAAGGGGAGAAGTCAATCCCAAGTCAAAGAAGAGGGGCGAGTGAAAACTATATTAAATAAGTGAGTTTTAAGATCTTAAAGGAGGTGTCAAGGCCGAGGGATCTAGGTAGAGAATTCTGCAGAATAGGACCCCAAGGTGTGAATCCAGGGATCTAAAGTGCAAATGCTGGCCATACAGATTGGAGGGATATGGCTCAATCTGAAAGACATAGTCCAGTTATGAGGCATTATACCACTGGGTGTGTAATGACCCGGGATGGGCAAGGAATATGGCATTCATCCTTCGAGGTAAATGGGCAGCCACCAAATGCTTGCATGATGCAAGGCGTACCTTGACACTAGTACATACACCTCTGGTGCAGAGTGGCCAGTATATAAAGGATAGGGTAGCCTGAATTCCTGGTTTTTCAGATTTCGTTTACATTCCTTTGGCTGAGGTACAGCTAGTACATCACTCGGAAGTTCATATATACATCATCTTTAGACACTCCCTTATCCACTATTAGTGCTAGTGACCTCCTCAAAAATGTCAACTAAGTTAGTCAGGGGTGACCTATCCTTCACAACTGCATGCTGACTCTCTTTGATCAGCTCATACTGGTCCAAATGCTCAGTCAATCTGTCTCTGATGATAGACTCCACTAATTCCCCACAATTGATGTTAAACTGATAGGTCTGTGGTTACCTGATTTCAAACCTCCCTTCTTAACTAATGCAGTGACATTTGCAATTTTACAATCCAAAGGCTTGATTCCTGAATCTAGAAATAGTGAACCAAAGCTGTAGAAAATTATGACTAATGTATCTGCAATTCCTCCAGCAGTGTATTTTAATGCACTAGGGTGGTAACCATCAGGTTCTGAAAATCTATATATCTTAAATCCCATTATTTTCTCCCCTAGCATTTTTCTTACTTATGTAAATCCATTAAGTTCCTCCCCTTGACTTATTTTTAGGTTCCCTTGTATCACCAGTGGTCGTGCCCGCTTCCTCTACTGTGAAAATGGATACAAAATATTAATGGAACAAGTCTACCATTTCCTTATTGTCCATTATAATCTAGTCTATGGCCAATATAATGAAGGGACAAGAAACGTGTGTGGTTACTCTGAGTCAGGGAAAGGTTCTGGGCTGAACCAGACCAAAGCAGCAGCAGCGTCTCACCTGCAGCAGTGACCCTGCCCACATGGCAGCAGACGCAGAGGCCAGGCTGCAGGGTTAGGAGTCACATGCTACTGCAGTGAGCTCAGCTGCATTGAAGCATGCGAGGGAGCTGATGCCATCCCACGTAATAAATCGCTGGATGCAATCAACCTTGGTTAGGTTGAGCTGCACTAAGTTAGTTGAGGCTCTGCAGATCGATCCAACACAAGAGGTTAAGCAAGTTCAGACGACAGAAGGCATCACTGACTGCAGGCCAGCCTGCAGAATGGTACAGTTGTGCAGATGGGTTTTTGATCTAACAGTGCAGTTTAGCATCAGTTGAGGGATAGGAATCAGAAGTGTTCCAACTGATAAGGCACTACAGGTATACCACCAAGATTTATTAAAGGAACATAAGAATATAAGAAATAGGAGCAGGAGTAGGTCACCTGGCCCCTCTAGCCTGCTCCACCATTTAATAAGATCATGGCTGATCTGACCATGGACTCAGTTTCACTTCCCTACCCGTTCCCCATAATCCTTTATTCCCTTTCGCTCAAAAATCTGTCTCTCCGACTTAAAAATATTCGATGACCTAGCCTCCACAGCTCTCTGGGGCAGAGAATTCCACAGATTTACAACACTCTGAGAGAAGAAATTCCTCCTCATCTCTGTTTTAAATAGGCAGCCCTTATTCTGAAACTATGTCCCCTAGTTTTAGTTTCCCCTATGAGTGGAAACATCCTCTCTGCATCCACCTTGTCGAGCACCCTCATTATCTTATACGTTTCGATAAGAACATCTCTCATTCTTCTGAACTCCGATGTGTATAGACCCAACCTACTCAACCTATCTTCATAAGTCAACCCCCTCATCTCCGGAATCAACCTAGTGAACCTTCTCTGAACCGCCTCCAATGCAAGAATATCCTTCCTTAACTACAAAGACCAAAACTGTATGCAGAACTCTAGGTGTGACCTCACCAATACCCTGTACAGTTGTAGCAGGACTTCTCTGTGTTTATACTCTATCCCCCTTGCAATAAAGGCCTGCATTCCATTTGTCTTCCTGATTACTTGCTGTACCTGCATACTAACTTTTTGTGTTTCATGCACAAGGACCTCCAGGTCCCTCTGTACTGCAACACTTTGCAATTTTTCTTCTTTTCTGCCAAAGTGGATAACCTCACATTTTCCCACATTATACTCCATCTGCCAATTTTTTGCCCACTCACTTAGCCTGTCTATATCCCTTTGCAGATTTTTTGTGTCCTCCTCACAATTTGCTTTCCCACCCATCTTTGTATCATCAGCAAACTTGGCTACATTACACTCTGTTCCTTCAAGTCATTAATATAGATTGTAAATAGTTGAGGCCCCAGCACCGATCCCTGCAGCATCCCATTAGTTACTGTTTGCCAACTGGAAAATGACCAATTTATCCCAACACTCTGATTTCTGTTAGTTAGCCAATCCTCTGTCCAGACTAATATAAAGGGAGCCCATAACATCTGACTTGGAGGAAATCAGGGCGGGGGGGGCAGGGTGGTGGAAACGCAAAAAGAACAAATTATGGTAGCACTTTTACTGGACCACTATTTCTAATGACGTAGGAATTTTTTCGGATGTGTGATCAGTGTCAGTAAATGGATAAACCAGGGATCACAACAAAGCACCTTTGCAACCCCTATCCATTATGAACAAACCTAAAGCAGGTGTGCCTCGATGTCTTAGGCTCAATGCCTGTCGGGAATCACTGAAGGGAATGCTACATGTTGAACATGGTAAATTATGTGTCCTAGTATTCAAGTGCTTCAGTGGAAATGGACATTCAGGTCAATGTGCTGTTATGAATAGTTATTTTCCAGAGGGATATTGTTCAATTAGATTCCCATTAGTGATTCACTTGTGGCAGTATGGTCAAATAAAGCCTCTTTAATCATCTCATACCAAGGTTTGATGTCATACTGACTAGAGTGTTGCGTGCATCATTGAACAGAACCCAGAGCGCTGAAGGCACGGAAGTACAGGTTGAACCTTCCTTATCCAGAGCTCCCTTATCCGGAACCACCCCTCATCCGGAACCATTCCTGGCCACCAGGTGGCGCATGCGCAGAACTCCAACATGAACAAATTGAAGTCCTTCCTCGTTGCGGACTCCCGTAATCGCTGGCCTGACCCCGCGATCCACCCCCCCTCCCCCCCATGATCTCTCTGCCGCACACGCAGCCCCAAGCCTGCCAGCCCCGATATTCAGTACCTGAACCATCCAATTTAATGTGACCTCCCCTCGTCCGGAAAAATCCCTTATCCAGAACAGGCCAGAGTTCTGGATAAATGAGGTTCAACCTGTCCTGCAAGAATCTACAAGGTTCTTTCTATTGGAATTCCTATCGGGGCAGAGAACCCTTTCCTTTAATGCTAATCAGAGAGATTTGGTCAGGGAAGACCATTGATGAGAACAGGAATGTTATAACCGGCTGAGTGTTTCGGCATTTTCTGCTTTTGTTTTACACAGTTGTACAGTTCAACTCTCACCACAAAGCTGCAAATTTGAGCCTCAGCTCCAACTCCTTAATGGGGCGTTTCAGCCATTGTCAAATGCTCCTACAGAATAACAGACCTCCTCATAGAATGTGGGATTCCCATTTCACAAGGGTGGTGGGTTAGAGGAAGAGAAGAAAACTTGACTTAAAAGCCACTTGTGTCACCTGAGTTCTCTGTGAGATGGTCTGTGATGTGATGTGTGGCAGAAAAGTGGCAGCAAAACCTAAATTGTTTTTGATTATGTAATTGTGTAACTATTCTTATTGTTCCTCAGAGAAAAGAGGGTGGGGTGCTGCAATTGCAAACAGACTTGATAGGTAAGTTAAAATATCTGTATATGACGTGATGTCTGTAAAGGAGCTGTCCACCTTAATCAGTTGGCAATAGAATTGTTAATACAATACTGCAGTTCTACCAAACTGCAACTTTAAAAAATCAAAAGTAAACAATAAAAAGAGAACAGCACTTCGTTGCAACTATTAGAACTCTCCTACTCGTCTTCAAAATAGTGCCATGGAATCTTTTACATCCACTTGAACAGGCATACAGTGCCTTGGTCTCATCTGAAAGACAGCACAGTACTCGAGTGCCTGCCTAGAATAACACTGGAGTGCCGGTCTAGAATTTTGCACTTAAGTCTTCAGTGGGACTTGAACCCACAACCTTCTAACGCCAAGGCGAGAGTGCTACTACTGAGCCATGGCCAACACCTAAGAACAAAACAACATCATAGAACAAAATGAACACAGAGCAGAAGCTAACAGCTGGGGCAGAAAAAGCTGATGAAGGGAAAATTCTTTTGTAAATCTTTGCAAACAGGGAGGGAAATGGTAAGGTAGAAGGACTTTCAGAGGGGAGGGGCACAGTAGCACAAAGGATGGCCATCTATGGTGGAGCAAAGATCACAAGGAATGGGGAATACAGCAGTATCAAAGGAGTGAAGGATGTGAGCATGGGTATAGAGGACTGAATGAAATCGAGGTAGGATGAGACTTGGCTGTGGAGGCACTTGATGGGGATGAGGATCTTGAAATTGCTTCGTAAGGGTATGGAGATCAGTGAATCCTAGCATGGTTATAGGTAACGGAAGTAGGTCAGAATGAGGGCTGTGACATTCTAAATCAGGTTTGTGGAGGGTGGAAGCAGGAAGGTCGGGTAGTAGAGCATTAGAGCAGTCAAACCTCAAGGTAATAAAGGTGTCATTTTGACAGTTGCTCTCAACAAAATTGCACAGTTTCTGAGTACGAGTATACAAGCAGAATAGATCATACAAAAGCAAAATACTGCAGATGCTGGAAATCTGAAATAAAAACAGAAAATGCTGGAAATACTCAGCAGGTCTGGCATGATCTATGGAGAGAGCAACAGAGATAAGGGGCCCAAATTTCCCCAGCCGCCTAGAGCGGCATAGTTAGGGGCGGCACACCGACTTTGTGAGACAAAAAATGCGCCAAAAATGTACCTGGTAATTTGGCTGCTCCCTCATCCTCCAGATCCATCGACATGGCACTGCAGAGCCTGTGGGGGGGGGGGGGGGGGGGCGGAGCTTTGGCTGGACTTCCTCAGCGCAGCTGGCAGGGGGGGAGGGGCTTGGGCCCAGCATCTCATGGAGTGCCGGTAGGAGGACGCATGTCAGTTTGAGCGTGCGCGCATGTACAATGCGCGTTTCAGCATGCGAAGTGGAACAGAAAGCTTGGCAATTGGGCAATTAAAGGGAGAGCATCCTCAATATCATTGGTAATGGAGCATATATAAAGGTGAGGTCTGAATATTGATTTTTGTGTGGCTGAGGGAGTGGAAAGGAGTGCTGGAGAAAGGTGGAAGAGAGGTGTAAGTGTGATTTTTGAACATTACCTGAGTGAGTCCAATAGACGAATGGCGCAAGAGCATGCAACAAGAACAAAGAATTTCCTCCATGAGGAAGTGGAGAAACTAGTGACTGTCATTGAGAAGAAATGGCTGGAGTTGGATATCAGCAAGAGTGGTCCCACAAAAGTTTCACCCAAGGAAATGAGAAGAAGATGGAACCTAGTTGCAGAAGAATACTCCGCAGGAGTGAATACCGCAAGATCTGGAAGCCAGTGCAAAAAGAAATGGCAGGACCTTAGTTCAAGTAGTGAGTGTAAGTAATACCTTCATCTTTAAATTGAATTGCAGTTGAAAATGTGATTATCTGTATGTGCCCCACCCATCAGAAGCGCATCATGTGTGAAAATTAAGATTTTCATCTTTGCAGAATAAATTGGCCCACAACAAAAGGGAAAGACTTTGAACAAGAGGAGGTCCGCCAAATCTGCACCAACTGTCACCCCTGGAAAAGAGGGTTGCTGCCTTGCAGAGTCGCACTGGCAGAAAAAGAATCAGCTCTGCACAAGCTAAACCCACACGCGAGGGTGAGGGCGAGTCATTCAAATGCATAGTCGCCCTTCAAATTAACCTGCTGACTGGCCTGCTACGATCAGACTACTCATGCCACCCATCCTGCACCCTCCTGTGCTGCTAACCATTTGACTGTTGAAATGAGCCATAAGCAAGGTCCTGAGTTTGATTCCCAGGCTATGCAGTTAGCTGATCTCTGCCAACTAACTTAGGCCAGTGTATGTGGCCACTTTTGTAGGCACCGAAAAACCTGACCTACATTTAAAAAATCAGCGCAGGTAGCCAGAGATAGTGGGGGTGGAGGGGGACGGGGGGGTGGGGAAGGCGAGTTAAATTCCCTGCAGTGCCTACCTTCTGTAAGAGATAACATGTAGGAAGATACAGTACTACAAACTAGTGCTATGTTAGTAATATGCACGTGTTCACAAGAAATTGCTTTAAAATGAAGCGGAGATAAACTTGTCTTGAAAAATAGAATAATGGAGTTAATTGCTTCAGGAGCAGTTTTGAGAGCTTCGTTATATAGCTTGTACTCTGCAGGTTTATCATCTGTCATACCACATTGTGTAACTTGTCCTCACGGTTTGTGACTAGATGTGAACCCAGTGCAGCACATTCCTCTCGCTGAGTGTGCTGAAAATCTGAAACATATAATCCAATAGCTGAAATCTATAGGTGCTTGTGAAGAAAAGATGATCTTGATAATACCACCTCCTCTGGGTGAGTCAGCCTGGAAAAAGACATGCATTGCCATTGGTAATAGAAACATATTCATATACACAATTAAAAAACACTTCAGATTTTTGGAGTTAATTGCTTCAAGAGCAGTTTTGAGAGCTTCGTTACATAGCTTGTACTCTGCAGGTTTATCATCTGTCATACCACATTGTGTAACTTGTCCTCACGGTTTGCGGTCAGAAAATCTATGGACTCATAAAGAATCTCCTCTCACCCTTAAGTCCAATGGACAAGGACTATGAAACATTGTGTGCTCTGGTATATGACCATCTCAAACCAGATGAAGGCATCATCATTTCAAGATATCAATTCTATACGCACGTTCATTCTGAGGGCCAGGATCTATCGGAATTCGTTGTCGACCTAAGATGTCTAGCTGGACCGTGTAAGTTCAAAACTGCGTTGGCAGACATGCTGCGGGACTTCTTTGTAATCGGCATCAATCACGAGGTGATCCTGCATAAGCTACTGGCGGCGGAGACGCTGGATTTGAGCATGGCCATCACGATTGCCCAATCATGCATGAGGACGGACAAAAGCTTAAAGCAGATATCATTGAAAAATCGGAACTCGGCAAGTACTGTAAACAAGATAGTACCGTCATTTGGTAGAACTGCATATGGCAGGGCCTACCCGACTGCGTACGCAAAACCTGTGTCTGCTCAAAGTCCGCCAACGGGAAAGAATCCGATATCATCGTGTTGGTGTTGTGGGGGAAATCATCGACATCATCAGTGTCGGTTTAAACAGTACATTAGTAAAGGCTGTTCGAGAGTGGGGCATCTCCAGCGCATGTGTCCGCAACTGAGCAAGCGTGCTGCGAAACAGCACGTGGAGGATGATGACCAGTCTAGCGCAGATCCGGATATGCAATCCGAGATACCAGAGGAGGAAGTGTATGGACTGTATTCATTCCTAACAAAGAGCCAACCGATAATGATTAATGTGAAACTTAATGGTGTGCCGGTATCGATGGAATTGGACACAGGTGCAAGTCAATCAATAATGAGCCAGAGGACATTTGACAGGCTGTGGGATACTAAGGCTGTGAGACCTAAGCTGAGTCCAGTCAATACCAAGTTGCGTACGTACACTAAAGAACTCATAACGATGATTGGCAGTGCAGTAATCAAGGTGTCGTATGATGGTGCGGTTCACCATTTACCGTTGTTATGGATTGTTCCAGGCAATGTTCCAACGCTGTTCAGCAGGAACTGGTTAGAAAAAATCAAATGGAACTGGAACGAGATCAAAGCAATGTCATCGGAGGAGGATACTCCATGAGCTCAAGTGCTGAGCAAGTTCCCCTCGCTGTTTGAACTAGGCATCGGCAATTTCACAGGAGCCAAGGTGCAGATTCAAGTGGACTCGGATGCAAGACCTGGCACTGAGAATTGTGCCGATGCATTGAGCCGTCTGCCATTGTCCACACCGGAGGTGGAAATGCCACAACCGGAAGATCTCCTGTTAGTCATGGATGCTTTTGAAAGTGAAGGAACCTCTGTCAAGGCCCAACAAGTTAAGATCTGGATCAGCCAGGACCCGATATTATCAGTTGTGAAACTTTGTATCCTTAGTGGTGATTGGTCTGCCATACCCAAGCAAATGTGTGAGGAGACCAAACCTTACATCTGTCGCAAAGACGAAGTATCCATTCAATCAGATTGTATACTGTGGGGTAATCGTGTTGTTATGCCCAAGAAAGGCAGAGAGAAATTTGTGCATGATCTACATAGCACGCATTCTGGTATTGCCATGATGAAAGCCATTGCCAGGTCTCATGTATGGTGACCTAGAATTGACTGTGCTCTGGAATCATGTGTGCATCAGTGGAACACTTGCACGCAGCTTAGTAAAGCACCAGCGGAATCGCCGCTGAGTCTGTGGTCGTGGCCATCTAAACCATGGTCCAGGATCCACATCAACTTTGCAGGTTCCTTCCTGGGAAAGATGTTCTTAATTGTGGTAGATGCTTATTCCAAGTGGATAGAGTATATAATCATGTCATCCAGCACATCCACAGCTACCATTGAGAGCCTTCGTGTCATGTTTGCTACGCGTGGTCTGCCTGACAGTGTTGTAAGCGACAACAGATCTTGCTTCACCAGTATGGAGTTTCAAGAGTTCATGAAACTCAATGGTATCAAACATGTAAGGTCAGCACCATTCAAACCAGCATCCAATGGACAAGCAGAGCGTGCAGTCCAAACCGTCAAGCAGAGTATGAAACGTGTAACTCAAGGTTCACTGCAAACTCGCTTGTCACGCATATTGCTTAGTTACAGGACAAGACTCCATATGCTTACCGGGGTCTCCCCTGCTGAACTATTGATGAAGAGAGGTCTCAAGACCAGACTCTCTCTTGTCCACCCTGACTTGAATAATCGTGTCGAATACAGACATCAAAGTCAGCAAGGGTATCATGATCACGCTACTGTGTCATGCGACATTTCTATCAATGATCCTGTGTATGTACTGAATTATGGTCAAGGTCCCAAATGGATTGCCGGTACTGTTATGGCCAAGGAGGGTAACAGAGTGTTTATCGTTAAGCTCAAGAATGGGCAGACATGCAGCAAATATGTCGATCAGATAAAGCTGCGTCACACGGATGAACCGGAACAGTCTGAGGAAGACATAATCAGTGACCAACCAACCTACCCTCAGTCATCAGAGGACTCCGCTGTCATCTGGACTTTCAATCACTGACATGGTCAATGATTCTGGACTTTCAATCCCTGACGTGGTCATTGCCACTCCCATCAGATTGGCTACCCAGCCTCCAGTCATAACAGATTCAGAACGCTCGCCCAAAGCTGGAGTTGAACTGAGAGATTCAACTCGGGAGCAGAAAGCCCTGGTCCATCTTAATTTGTAACAAGACCGCTACTAATATCTTAAGGGAGGATATTGTCATGTATGTATGCTTTACTAGCCACCAGGTGGCGCCACTGTCGGAGATCATTGGGCTGTGCGCACATATGTGCAGCCCAGGTATAAAAGGCCAGCCATCTTGTAATGTAATCACTTTGGGCCCTAATAAAATAGAGCCAGGTTTGTATCTGTTCGGAGTTTACAGTATTCAGTCTATTGAGTTATTGCATACACGACAGCTGGTGAGTGTAAAACCATTACACCGCCTGTACAGAGTGGAGCTGGAGTGTCTGCGCTCCTCAGCCTGGCAGCAGGCGTGTTTATTTGCCGTCTATGCTTCTGCCTGCTTACCACTTCTGTTTGCACTGCAGGTGGAGTAGCCCTGCAGTTGGTGGCACAGCTTCCCCCACCACTGCTATCTCCGACACCCACTCCACCACTGCTTTTATATCACAAAGTAGTGATGCCATTAGCAGCAAACCTATAGTAAAAATGGGTTATAAAACCTGAATTTATTAATTCTGAAAAGTTAAGATCCAAATCTGTATGGAGCTAACATTGCTGATTAGCCCAAGTGGAGCAGGTTATGCAGATTCCAGAACCACACTGTATATAGCTGGCAGGAATTAGCCGTATGTTCTAATTGAGTGTAGATTTTTCCATAATCATTTTTCCTTAGAGGCATGCAATGTTGTACTAAGAGAGACTGCTTACTACTGTGTGTCCTTATTAGGTGGTAACTTAGACAGATGTAATCCAATAATGAAGCAGTACGCTGGGGCCTGCGTCAAGGTAGCAACAGAATGTGGGACTGATGTGGTTGATCTCTGGACCTTGATGCAAATGGACAATCAGGTGAGGAGAGTGACGAGATGCACTGTGACATTTTTTTAATGCTTCACACGTTGAATTTGTACTCTGGGTTCATTGCAGCTTTTAATTTAATGTCACTCAAGTAATTTTCTGAGTACAGTACTGCATTCATTTATTTATTATACCACCATTCTTACAAATAACAGCCATACATTTATACAACATTCATACATATAGCCAAAATGCACCATATGAATGTATTTTATTTACTGATCGATTGATACACCATTAGATAATGTAATTAAATTCATTTTTGTAAAATTTAAAACAACAAAGGTGCTCCAATGGCTCAGTTGGAAAATGCCCTGCTAAGTATGTACTGACCCATTTGGATCAGGAAAATCCCAGATTCAATTCTCGTTCTGTGCTGAATTAGCTTATCTCAGTCATGGTGGTGGTTAGGGTGCTGGAAAAGGTTTTGGTGACATTGGTTCCCCTGGATTAAGCATCGTACATCAGCCAGGGTTTGCATCGCTGATCAATGACCCTTTGTGGAAGATGTCAATGTGAAGACAATGGACTCATCAGGCCCAGTTATGATGCTCTCTCTTGCTCTTCCCGCAGTCAGTGGTTGCTGTGCTCCAACATAAAAAATATTTGTTTAGCAAGGTACCCCCTGGGGTGGCCAGTGTTCTTGAAATGTACCCCAGCATTCATCAATGCCTTAAGGAGCAGTGGTAAGAAAATTCATAGGCTGAAAAGGGAGCAACAAGGGTTAGGAATCTCACTCATCATTCATTATCTACTATAACTTTGACTCCACACATTGTGGGCAAAGTCTAAAATAAATGAACATATGAGTGATTCAACCAAGCAGTTCTTATTACATTATAAGATATAAATGATCTATGAGGATACACCCTGGCTCAAATAGTTAATGCAGTGAGCAGTTGAACCAATGAGACCATGAGAATTTCAGGTCCAACTTCCCAATTTGTGTGCTGGGCTAGCTGATGTCAGCCTGGGTCTTAATGGGGGACTTTAGTTGGCTTCGGCCCTCCTCAATTTGGGAGGGCACAGTCAGCCTGGGTTTCAATTTTCCCCCTTCTCACCACAGCAATTTTCTATAGAAACCAGCAGCCCTCCAGCACCACACCCAAAGGGTTACCCAATACGTACATTGCCTAACCACAGAAAGGATGCTACAAATGAAGCTGATCATAGAATCATAGAAATTTAGGAGGCCATTCGGCCTATTGTGTCTGTGCCGGCTGGAAAAGAGCTATCCAGTATAATTCCACTTTTCAGCTCTTGCTCCGTAGCCCGATGGATATGCACTTGAAGTGCCGTAACCTAAGTACTTTTTAAATGCGATGAGGGTTTCTGCGTCTATCACTTTTTCACACAGTGAGTTCCAGACACCCAGCACTCCCTGGGTGAAAAAAGTTCTCCTCAACTCCCCTCGAATCCTTCGACCAATTACTTTAAATCTATGTCCCCTGCTTATTGATCTCTCTGCTAGGGGAAATAGGTCCTTCCTATCCACTCTGTCTATTCCCCTCATAATTTTACACACCTCAATCAAGTCTCCCCTAAGTCTCCTCTGTTCCAAAGAAAACAACCTCAGCCTCTGAAATCCCCCACAGCTAAAATTCTCCAGTCCTGGCAACATCCTCATGAATCTCCTTGTACCCTCTTGAGTGCACACATGTCTTTTCTGTAATGTGGTGACCAGAACTGTACGTAGCACTCTAGCTGTGACCTAACTAGTGTTTTATACAGTTCAAGTATAACCTCCCTGCTCTTATATTCCATACCTCGACCAATAAAGGCAAGTATTCCGTGTGCCTTCTTAACCACCTTATCTACCTGTCCTGCTACCTTCATGGATCTGTGGACATACACTCCAAGGTCCCTTTGTTCCTCTGCACTTCTCAGTGTCCTACCATTTAATATGTATTCCCTTTCCTTGATAACCCTCCCCAAATGCATCACCTCACACTTCTACGGATTGAATTCCATTTGCCACTTTTCTGCCCACCTGACCAGTCCATTGATATATTCCTGCAGTCTACAGCTTTCTTCCTCACTATTAACCAATTTTTCTATCATCTACAAACATCTTAATCGTGCCCCCTACAT
Organism: Pristiophorus japonicus; assembly: GCF_044704955.1. Lineage (NCBI taxonomy): Eukaryota > Metazoa > Chordata > Chondrichthyes > Pristiophoridae > Pristiophorus > Pristiophorus japonicus. Next base: position 59,029,026 of record NC_091983.1, read on the forward strand.
TGAAGTCTCATCATTATAGGCAGTCCTTTGGAATCGAGAAAGACTTGCTTCCACTCCCAAAGCGAGTTCTCTGGTGGCTAAACAGTCCAATACGAGAGCCACAGACTCTGTCACTGGTGGGACAGACATTCGTCGAGGGAATGGGTGAGTGGGGCTGGTTTGCCACGAGCTCCTTCCGCTGTCTGCACCTGACCTCTTCGCGCTCTTTGCATTGAGACTCGAAGAACTCAATGCCCTCCCGTGTCATGTATGTAACCTTTATGTAACAACACTGCAATACTGTATATACGTGGCACCTTGACCACAGGCGGTGAACTTGTGGGGGACACTCCTCACCTGGTCATCCAGGTATATAAAGGGTGGTCCCACGCAGGGTCATCACTTTTTGGTACTGTGAATAAAGGTTCAGGTCATGGAGTGACCTTGTCCACAGAATGTGCCTCGTGTGGATTTGTGGTACTGTGTAAGGACTTTACATTGGCGACGAGAAACGTGAATCAACGACCCACGAGAATGGCCACCGGCAGCACAGATGAATGGTACTGTGTTGGTGAGGATTGAGAGGCTCCAGCAGAGTTTTGTCACAAAGGACTGGCTGGGGCATGCAGCGGCCGACAAGCGAAGGGCTCATCTGCTGACCAGCTGTGGACCTAAGACTTACGCGCTCATGAAAGACCTGCTAGCACCCGAGAAACATAGAAACATAGAAACATAGAAAATAGGTGCAGGAGTAGGCCATTCGGCCCTTCGAGCCTGCACCGCCATTCAATGAGTTCATGGCTGAACATGCAACTTCAGTACCCCATTCCTGCTTTCTTGCCATACCCCTTGATTCCCCTAGTAGTAAGGACTACATCTAACTCATTTTTGAATATATTTAGTGAATTGGCCTCAACAACTTTCTGTGGTAGAGAATTCCACAGGTTCACCACTCTCTGGGTGAAGAAGTTTCTCCTCATCTCGGTCCTAAATGGCTTACCCCTTATCCTTAGACTGTCACCCCTGGTTCTGGACTTCCCCAACATTGTGAACATTCTTCCTGCATCTAACCTGTCTAAACCCGTCAGAATTTTAAACGTTTCTATAAGATCCCCTCTCATTCTTCTGAATTCCAGTGAATACAAGCCCAGTTGATTTAATCTTTCTTGATAGGTCAGTCCCGCCATCCCGGGAATCAGTCTGGTGAACCTTCGCTGCACTCCCTCAATAACAAGAATGTCCTTCCTCAGGTTAGGAGACCAAAACTGTACACAATACTCCAGGTGTGGCCTCACCAAGGCCCTGTACAACTGTAGCAACACCTCCCTGCCCCTGTACTCAAATCCCCTCGCTATGAAGGCCAACATGCCATTTGCTTTCTTAACCGCCTGCTGTACCTGCATGCCAACCTTCAATGACTGATGTACCATGACACCCAGGTCTCGTTGCACCTCCCCTTTTCCTAATCTGTCACCATTCAGATAATAGTCTGTCTCTCTGTTTTTACCACCAAAGTGGACAACCTCACATTTATCCAGTTTATACTTCATCTGCCATGCATTTGCCCACTCACCTAACCTATCGAAGTCGCTCTGCAGCCTCATAGCATCCTCCTCGCAGCTCACACTGCCACCCAACTTAGTGTCATCCGCAAATTTGGAGATACTACATTTAATCCCCTCGTCTAAATCATTAATATACAGTGTAAACAGCTGGGGCCCCAGCACAGAACCTTGCGGTACCCCACTACTCACCGTCTGCCATTCTGAAAAGTACCCATTTACTCCTACTCTTTGCTTCCTGTCTGACAACCATTTCTCAATCCACATCAGCACACTACCCCCAATCCCATGTGCTTTAACTTTGCACTTTAATCTCTTGTGTGGAACCTTGTCGAAAGCCTTCTGAAAGTCCAAATATACCACATCAAATGGTTCTCCCTTGTCCACTCTACTGGAAACATCCTCAAAAAATTCCAGGAGATTTGTCAAGCATGATTTCCCTTTCACAAATCCATGCTGACTTGGACCTATCATGTCACCTCTTTCCAAATGCGCTGCTATGACATCCTTAATAATTGATTCCATCATCTTACCCACTACCGATGTCAGGCTGACCGGTCTATAATTCCCTGTTTTCTCTCTCCCTCCTTTTTTAAAAAGTGGGGTTACATTGGCTACCCTCCACTCGATAGGAACTGATCTAGAGTCAATGGAATGTTGGAAAATGACTGTCAATGCATCCGCTATTTCCAAGGCCACCTCCTTAAGTACTCTGGGATGCAGTCCATCAGGCCCTGGAGATTTATCGGCCTTCAATCCCATCAATTTCCCCAACACAATTTCCCGACTAATAAGGATTTCCCTCAGTTCCTCCTCCTTACTAGATCCTCTGACCCTTCTTATATCCGGAATGTTGTTAGTGTCCTCCTTAGTGACTACCGACCAAAGTACTTGTTCAATTGGTCCGCCATTTCTTTGTTCCCCGTTATGACTTCCCCTAATTCTGACTGCAGGGGACCTACATTTGTCTTTACTAACCTTTTTCTCTTTACATATCTATAGAAACTTTTGCAATCCGTCTTAATGTTCCCTGCAAGCTTCTTCTCGTACTCTATTTTCCCTGCCCTAATCAAACCCTTTGTCCTCCTCTGCTGAGTTCTAAATTTCTCCCAGTCTCCGGGTTCGCTGCTATTTCTGGCCAATTTGTATGCCACTTCCTTGGCTTTAATACTATCCCTGATTTCCCTTGATAGCCACGGTTGACCCACCTTCGCTTTTTTATTTTTATGCCAGACAGGAATGTACAATTGTTGTAGTTCATCCATGCGGTCTCTAAATGTCTGCCATTGCCCATCCACAGTCAACCCCTCAAGTATCATTCGCCAATCAATCCTAGCCAATTCACGCCTCATACCTTCAAAGTTAGCCTTCTTTAAGTTCTGGACCATGGTCTCTGAATTAACTGTTTCATTCTCCATCCTAATGCAGAATTCCACCATATTATGGTCACTCTTCCCCAAGGAGCCTCGCACAACGAGATTGCTAATTAATCCTCTCTCATTACACAACACCCAGTCTAAGATGGCCTCTCCCCTAGTTGGTTCCTCGACATATTGGTCTAGAAAACCATCCGTTATGCACTCCAGGAAATCCTCCTCCACCGTATTGCTTCCAGTTTGGCTAGCCCAATCTACGTGCATATTAAAGTCACCCATTATAACTGCTGCACGCTTATTGCATGCACCCATAATTTCTTGATGCCCTCCCCAACATCACTACTACTGTTTGGAGGTCTGTACACAACTCCCACTAACGTTTTTTGCCCTTTGGTGTTCTGCAGCTCTACCCATATAGATTCCACATCATTCAAGCTAATGTCATTCCTAACTATTGTATTAATCTCCTCTTTAACCAGCAATGCTACCCCACCTCATTTTCCTTTTATTCTATCCTTCCTGAATGTTGAATACCCCTGGATGTTGAGTTCCCAGCCCTGATCATCCTGGAGCCACGTCTCCGTAATCCCAATCACATCATATTTGTTAACATCTATTTGCACAGTTAATTCATCCACCTTATTACGGATACTCCTTACATTAAGACACAAAGCCTTCAGGCTTGTTTTTTTAATACCCTTTGTCCTTTTAGAATTTTGTTGTACAGTGGCCCTTTTTGTTCTTTGTCTTGCGTTTCTCTACCCTCCACTTTTCCTCATCTCCTTTCTGTTTTTTGCTTTTGTCTCCTTTTTGTTTCCCTCTGTCTCCCTTCATTGGTTCCCATTCCCCTGTCATATTAGTTTAACTCCTCCCCAACAGCACTAGCAAACACTCCCCCTAGGACATTGGTTCCGGTCCTGCCCAGGTGCAGACCGTACGGTTTGTACTGGTCCCACCTCCCCAGAATCGGTTCCAATGCCCCAGAAATTTGAATCCCTCCCTGCTACACCACTGCTCAAGCCACGTATTCATCTGCGCTATCCTGTGATTCCTACTCTGACTAGCACGTGGTACTGGTAGCAATCCCGAGATTACTACTTTTGAGGTCCTACTTTTTAATTTAGCTCCTAGCTCCTTAAATTCGTTTCGTAGGACCTCATCCTTTTTTTTACCTATGTCGTTGGTACCAATGTGCACCACTACAACTGGCTGTTCTCCCTCCCTTTTTAGAATGTCCTGCACCCGCTCCGAGACATCCTTGACCTTTGCACCAGGGAGGCAACATACCATCCTGGAGTCTCAGTTGCGGCCGCAGAAATGCCTATCTATTCCCCTAACAATTAAATTCCCTATCACTATCGCTCTCCCACTCTTTTTCCTGCCCTCCTGTACAACAGAGCCAGCCACGGTGCCATGAACTTGGCTGCTGCTGCCCTCCCCTGATGAGTCATCTCCCTCAACAGTACTCAAAGCAGTGTATCTGTTTTGCAGGGGGATGACCACAGGGGACCCTTGCACTACCTTCTTTGCACTGCACTTCCTGCTGGTCTTCCATTCCCTATCTGGCTGTGGACCCTTCTCCTGTGGTATGACCAACTCCCTACACGTGCTACTCACGTCATTCTCAGCATCGTGGATGCTCCAGAGTGAATCCACCCTCAGCTCCAACTCCGCAACGCGGACCGTCAGGAGCTGGAGGTGGATACACTTCCCGCACATGTAGTCGTCAGGGACACTGGAGTCATCCCTGAGTTCACACATGGTACAGGAGGAGCATAACACGCGACTGAGCTCTTCTGCCATGATTTAACCTTTAGATAGGCAACAATAATGTTAATGTTTACTCACTGTTAAAGAGAAGAAAAAAAAACTACTCACCAATCACCAGCCAATCACTTACCCGTTTGGCTGTGACGTCACCTTTCTGTTTCTTTTTACTTCTTTTTTGCCTTCTCCCTGTAGCTGCACAAGCACGCCTCACCAACCACGTATTCATGAGAAGCCGACAGACAAAACCTTTGAAGAGCTCAGCAAACTAATCGGTGAACACCTCAAACCGGCGAGCAGCGTACACATGGCCCGACACAGATTCTATACCCACCGATGTCGGGAAGAACAGAGCATACCAGATTTTGTTGCGGACCTCCGGCGCTTGGCCAGCCTTTGTAAGTTCACAGATACCTGCAGGGGGGAGATGCTAAGGGATTTCTTTATTGAGGGCATCGGTTATGCTGGGATTTTCAGAAAGCTAATTGAGACCAAGGACTTGACCTTGGAAGCGGCGGCATTGATGGCTCAGACTTTTATGGCGGGGGAGGAGGAAACCAAGAGAATATACGCACGCAATTCTGCCTCCAACGTGGCAATGGATCAGGGAGTCAATATCATAAACGTGACACAGAGCGCTGCAGGCAGGCAAGGGCAGTTCGACACCACCCGAGGCAGCAATAGACCCAAGAGTAAGTCTCCAACAGAGACAATGGCAGGCTGAACGGACATTTACGCCCCCCCAGTGGACAATGCGGCCCGGGATGGGGCCATTGACACCCATTAACAGGGTGCTGAAGAGCAGTCAAAGGGACAATCAGCGAGGAATGCCTTGTAACAGCTCTTTTGTTCACAACGATGGGAATCTCAGTTCATGCTGGAGGTGTGGGGGTAGACATGCTGCCAGGACTTGCAGGTTTCAACAGTTCGTCTGCAGAAATTGTAACCTCAGTGGCCATTCAGCCAGAATGTGCAGAAAGCCTGTAACCAGGCTAATATAGGAGGCGGATGAACCAGCTGAGGCGTCTGCGAGGCAGGATGACGCTTGGGGCAAATCAATGGACGTTGAAGTTCAGCGGGTTCATGTGGCAAACATTCACAGCTCATGATGCCACCCATAATGATGAAAGTCCTATTAAACAGCATCCCTGTATGCATGGAGCTGGACACGGGGGCCAGCCAGTCACTCATGAGTGTTCAACAATTCGAAAAGCTGTGGCCACTCAAAGCCAGCAAACCCAAACTAGAATGCATTGAGATGCAATTACGGACGTACACCAAATAAATCATTCCAGTGCTAGGCAATGCAATGTTGGCGGTCACACACAATGGATTGGTGAACCGGCTGCCGCTCTGGATTGTCCCGGGCAATGGTCCCGCACTGTTGGGGAGGAGCTGGTTAGCTGAGATGAACTGGAAATGGGGGGATGTGCACGCCATGTCATCTGTGGAGCGAAGTTCATGCTCACAGGTCCTACAGCAATTTGAGTCGCTATTTCAACCTGGCGTCGGGACGTTCAAAGGTACCAAAGTAGTGATACGCATCACCCCGGACGCCAGACCAGTGCACCAGAAAGCCAGAGCTGTGCCGTATGTGATGCGGGAGAAAATTGAGAACGAGTTGGACCGGTTGCTGAGAGAGGGCATCATCTCGCCCGTTGAATTCAGCGACTGGGCAAGCCCCATCGTTCCCGTCCTAAAAGCGGATGGCTTAGTCAGGATCTGTGGCGACTACAAGGCCACTATTAACCGGATGTCCCTACAAGATCAATACCCACTCCCAAGAGTGGAGGACCTTTTTGCCACGCTGGCAGGCGGCAAGCTGTTCACCAAGTTGGACCTCACTTCAGCCTACATGACCCATGAACTGGCCGACGAATCTAAACTACTGACTGCCATCACCACGCACAAGGGACTGTTTGTTTACAACAGGTGTCTGTTTGGCATTCGGTCAGCAGCTGCGATTTTTCAAAGAAACATGGAAAGCCTGCTCAAATCCATTCCCGGGATGAACGTATTTCAGGACGACATCCTCATCACCGGTCGTGACACCGAGGAACACGTCCACAACCTGGAGGAGGTGCTACGCCGACTGGACCGGGTAGGCCTGCGACTCAAGAAGTCTAAGTGTGTGTTTTTGGCTCCTGAGGTCGAGTTTCTGGGTAGGAGGGTTGCTGCAGATGGGATTCGGCCCACCGAATCCAAAACAGAGGCGATTCGACGAGCGCCTAGGCCCTGCAACACATCGGAGTTGCATTCATTTCTGGGACTCTTGAACTATTTTGGGAACTTTCTGCCGAACTTAAGCACATTGTTGGAGCCGCTACACGTGCTCCTGTGTAAGGATTGCGATTGGTTTTGGGGGGACTGTCAGGAACGGGCTTTCAATCGGGCGCGGAACCTACTTTGTTCAAATAAGCTGTTGGCCCTGTACGACCCCCGTAAAAAATTGCTTCTGACATGTGATGCATCGTCCTATGGGGTTGGGTGTGTGTTGCAGCAGGGTAACGCTGAGGGCCAACTACAACCTGTGGCTTATGCCTCCAGGTCGCTCTCTCAAGCTGAACGGGGATATGGGATGGTCGATGTAAAGTCCTTACACAATACCACAAATCCACACGAGGCACATTCTATGGACAAGGTCATTCCATGACCTGAACCTTTATTCACAGGACCAAGAAGTGATGACCCTGCGTGGGACCTCCCTTTATATACCTGGGTGACCAGGTGAGGAGTGTCTCCTACAAGTTCACCCCCTTTGGTCAAGGTGTGCATTTCTTACATATATACAGTATTGCAGTGTTGTTACATAAAGGTTGCATACATGACAGCTGAGAAGGAAGCACTCGCATGTGTCTATGCATCAGTACCTTTTTGGCAGGAGGTTTGAATTAGAAACGGACCACAAGCCGTTAACATCCCTGCTGTCAGACAGCAAGGCTGTGTATGCGAGCTGATGCATTGGCATTGACAGCCTTGCTGCAGATGGGATTCGGCCAGGTTGTGGAGGTGTTCCTCGGTGTCACGACTGGTGATGAGGATGTCGTCCTGAAATACGATTGTTCCGTGAATGGATTTGAGCAGGCTTTCCATGTTTCTTTGAAAAATCACGGCCGCTGACCGAATGCCAAGCGGACACCTGTTGTAAACAAACAATCCCTTGTGCATGGTGATGGTGGTCAGTAGTTTAGATTCGTCGGCCAGTTCTTGGGTCATGTAGGCTGAAGTGAGGTCCAACTTGGTGAACAGCTTGCCGCCTGCCAGCATGGCAAAAAGGTCCTCCGCTCTCGGGAGTGGGTATTGGTCTTGTAGGGACACCCGGTTGATAGTGGCCTTGTAGTCGCCACAGATCCTGACCAAGCCATCCGCTTTTAGGACGGGAACGATGGGGCTTGCCCAGTCGCTGAATTCAACGGGCGAGATGATGCCCTCTCTCAGCAACCGGTCCAACTCGCTCTCAATTTTCTCCCGCATCACATACGGCACAGCTCTGGCTTTCTGGTGCACTGGTCTGGCGTCCGGGGTGATGCGTATCACTACTTTGGTACCTTTGAACGTCCCGACGCCAGGTTGGAATAGTGACTCAAATTGCTGTAGGACCTGTGAGCATGAACTTCGCTCCACAGATGACATGGCGTGCACATCCCCCCATTTCCAGTTTATCTCAGCTAACCAGCCCCTCCCCAACAATGCGGGACCATTGCCCGGGACAATCCAGAGCGGCAGCCGGTTCACTGATCCATTGTGTGTGACCACCAACATTGCACTGCCTAGCACTGGAATGATTTCTTTGGTGTACGTCCATAATTGCGTCTCAATGCGTTGGTTTTGAGTGGCCACAGCTTTTCGAATTGTTGAACACTCATGAGTGACTGGCTGGCCCCCGTGTCCAGCTCCATGCGTATAGGGATGCCGTTTCATAGGACTTTCATCATCATAGGTGGCGTTTTGGTATATGAGCTGTGAATGTTTCCCACGTGAATCCACTGAACTTCAGCGTCCATTGATTTGCCCCAAGCGTCATCCTGCCTCGCAGACCCCTCATCTGGTTCATCCGCCTCGTATATTAGCCTGGTTACAGGCTTTCTGCACATTCTGGCTGAATGGCCACTGAGGTTACAATTTCTGCAGACAAACTGTTGAAACCTGCAAGTCCTGGCAGCATGTCTGCCCCCACACCTCCAGCATGAACTGAGATTCCCACTGTTGTGAACAAAAGAGCTGTTACAAGGCATTCCTCGCTGATTGTCCCTTTGACTTCTATTGAGCACCCTGTTAGTGGGTGTCAATGGCCCCATCCGGGACCGCATTGTCCATTGTCCGTTCAGCCTGCCATTGTCTCTGTTGGAGACTTACTCTTGGGTCTATTGCTGCCTGGGGTGTCTCGAACTGCCCTTGTCTGCGGGGCTCTGTGTCGCGTTTATGATATTGACTCCCTGATCCATCACCACATTGGAGGCAGAATTGTGCGCGTATATTATCTTGGTTTCCTCCTCCCCCACCATAAAAGTCTGAGCCATCAACGCCGCCGCTTCCAAGGTCTAGTCCTTGGTCTCAATTAGCTTTCTGAAAATCCCAGCATGACCGATGCCCTCAATAAAGAAATCCTTTTGAGGTGCTCACTGATTAGTTTGCTGAGCTTTTCAAAGGTTTTGTCCGCTGGCTTCTCGGGTGCTAGCAGGTCTTTCATGAGCGCGTAAGTCTTAGGTCCACAGCTGTCAGCAGATGGGCCCTTCGCTTGTCGGCCATTGCGTCTCCCAGCCAGTCCTTCATGACAAAACTCTGCTGGAGCCTCTCAATGAAATCGTCCCAGTTCTCACCAACACAGTACCGTTCATCTGTGCAGCCGGTGGCCATTCTCGTGGGTCGTTGATTCCCGTTTCTCGTCGCCACTGTAAAGTCCTTACACAATACCACAAATCCACATGAGGCACATTCTGTGGACAAGGTCACTCCATGACCTGAACCTTTATTCACAGGACCAAGAAGTGCTGACCCTGCGTGGGACCTCCCTTTATATACCTGGATAACCAGGTGAGGAGTGTCTCCCACAAGTTTACCCCCTGTGGTCAAGGTGTGCATTTCTTACGTATATACAGTATTGCAGTGTTGTTACATAAAGGTTACATACATGACAGCTGAGAAGGAAGCACTCGCATGTGTCTTTGGGGTGAAAAAGATGCACCAGTACCTTTTTGGCAGGAGGATCGAATTAGAAACGGACCACAAGCCGTTAACATCCCTGTTGTCAGACAGCAAGGCTGTCAATGCCAATGCGTCAGCTCGCATACAGCGATGGGCTCTCACGCTCGCTGCATATGACTACATCGTCCGGCACCGGCCAGGCACCAAAAACTGTGCTGATGCGCTCAGCAGGCTTCCACTGGCCACCACTGAGGGGGCAGTGGAGCAAAGCGCTGAGATGGTCATGGCTGTCGATGCCTTTGACAGCGCAGGCTCCCCCATCACAGCCCGCCAGATCAAAATCTGTACCAACACAGATCCTCTCCTATCGTTGATTAAAAAATGTGTCCTGACTGGGGATTGGGCGCTCGCACACGGAGCATGCCCTGAGGAGGTCAGACCGTTTCACAGACGGTTGGATGAGCTCTCCATCCAAGCCGACTACTTACTATGGGGCAGCCGGGTAGTCATGCCCCAGAGGGGCAGGGAAGCATTCATCAGGGAACTCCACAGCGAGTACCCAGGCATCGTGCTGATGAAGGCCATTGCCCAGTCACATGTGTGGTGGCCGGGAATTGATTCAGACCTGGAACACTGTGTTCGCAGGTGCACAATGTGTGCCCAGCTAGGTAATGTCCCCAGGGAGGCCCCGCTCAGCCCGTGGTCCTGGCCCACCAGGTCATGGTCACGTATTCACGTAGACTACGCGGGCCCGTTCATGGGAAAAATGTTTCTCATTGTGGTTGATGCGTACTCGAAATGGATTGAGTGCATCATTTTGAATTCGTGCAAGACATCCACTACCATGGAGAGTCTGCGCACGGGTCTTTGCGACCCACGGCTTGCCGGACATCCTTGTTAGCGATAATGGCCCATGTTTCACAAGCTATGAATTCCGGGAGTTCATGTCAGGCAATGGCATTAACCATGTCAGGACAGCACCGTTCAAGCCGGCCTCCAATGGCCAGGCGGAACGTGCGGTCCAAATCATAAAACAAGGCATGCTCCGGATTCAAGGACCCTCCCTTCAATGCCGCCTATCGCGCCTCCTGCTGGCCTATAGGTCCCGACCGCACTCGCTCACGGGGGTCCCGCCCGCGGAACTACTCATGAAACGAACACTCAAAACTCGGCTGTCCATCATTCATCCAGTCCTGTCCGACATTGTTGAGGGCAAGCGCCAGTCCCAAAACGAGTGCCATGACCGAAATTCAAGGGGGAGATGTATAGAAATTGATGACCCCGTATTTGTTCTCAATCACGCTTTGGGATCCAAATGGCTTGAGGTTACAGTAATAGACAAAGAAGAGAATAGGTCATAGTGGTTATACTTAACAATGGGCAGATATGTCGCAAGCATCTGGACCAAGTAAAAAAATGGTTCAGCATGGACACTGAAGAACCTGAGGAAGATCATGAGATGGTATTCACACCACCGCACAGTGAACGAGCAACAAGAACATTCAGCAGCATGCACAGTCCCTGCGGTCAGCCTGGACAGGCCGGAATCACCACAGGTGACAGAGACACATACCAAGGCTCAACAACCAGAACCCCTACTGCGGCGCTCCACGAGAGAGCGCATTCCACCGGAGAGACTTAACCTATGATCCCAATAAGATGTTAAGGGGGAGGTGATGTCATGTATGTAACCTTTATGTAACAACACTGCATCCCGGATGCACTTTCTCCCCCTCGGGCGGTCTTCGGCCAGGGTCTCCCAGGTGTCAGTGCTGATGTCGCACTTTACCAGGGAAGTTTTTAGGGTGTCCTTGTAACGCTTCCACTGCCCACCTTTGGCTCGTTTACCATGAAGGAGCTCCGCATAAAGTATTTGTTTAGAGAGTCTCGATTCTGGCATGCGAACTAGATGGCCTGCCCAGCGAAGCTGATCGAGTGTGGTGAATGTTTCAATACTGGGGATGTTAGCTTGGATGAGGACACTGATGTTGGTGTGCCTGTCCTCCCAGGGGATTTGTAGGATCTTGTGGAGACATCGTTGGTGATATACCTCCAGCGACTTGAGATGCCTTCTATACATCGTCCATGCCTCAGATCAGTACAGGAGGGCAGGTATTACTACAGACCTGTCGAGCATGAGCTTGGTGGTAGATTTGAGGGCTATCTGCGCAGTTAATTCATCCACCTTATTCCGAATACTCCTCGCATTGAGGCACAGAACCTTCAGACTTGTTTTTTTAACACACACTGCCCCTTTAGAATTTTGCTGTAATGTGGCCCTTTTTGTTTTTTGCCTTGGGTTTCTCTGCCCTCCACTTTTACTATTCTCCTTTCGATCTTTTGCTTCTGCCTCCTTTTTATTTTCCTCTGTCCCCCTGCCATATTAGTTTAACTCCTCCCCACCAGCACTAGCAAACACTCCCTCTAGGATATTGGTTCAGGTCCTGCCCAGGTGCAGACTCCCCCAGAACCGGTTGCAATGTCCCAGGAATTTGAATCCCTCCCTTCTGCACCACTCCTCAAGCCACGTATTCATCTGGGCTATCCTGCGATTCCTACTCTGACTAGCACGTGGCACTGGTAGCAATCCTGAGATTACTACTTTTGAGGTCCTACTTTTTAATTTAGCTCCTACTCTTCCCTCGAGGATCCTTTATTATGAGATCATTAATTAATCATAAGAACCCAAGAACATAAGAAATAGGAGCAGGAGTAGGCCATACGGCTCCTTGAGCCTGCTCCGCCATTCAATAAGATCATGGCTGATCTGATCATGGACTCAGCTCCACTTCCCTGCTCGTTCCCCATAACCCCTTATCCCCTTATCGTTTAAGAAACTGTCTAGTTCTATCTTAAATTTATTAATGTCCCAGCTTCCACAGCTTTGAGGCAGTGAATTCCTCAGATTCACAACCCTCTGAGCGAAGAAATTTCTCCTCATTTCAGTTCGAAATGGGCGGCCCCTTATTCTAAGATTATGTCCTCTAGTTCTAGTCTCCCCTATCAGTGGAAACATCCTCTCTGCATCCACCTTATCAAGCCCCCTCATAATCTTATACGTTTCGATAAGATCACCTCTCATTCTTCTGAATTCCAATGAATAGAGACCCAACCTACTCGATCTTTCCTCATAAGTTAACCCCCTCATCCCCAGAATCAACCTAGTGAACCTTCTCTGAACTGCCTCCAAAGCAAGTATATCCTTTCGTAAATATGGAAATCAAAACTGCATGTAGTATTCCAAGTGTGGCCTCACCAATGCCCTGTACAACTGTAACAAGACTTCCCTGCTTTTATACTCCATCCCCTTTGCAATAAAGGCCAAGATTCCATTGGCCTTCCTGATCACTTGCTGTACCTGCATACTATCCTTCTGTTTTATGCACAAGTACCCCCAGGTCCCGCTGTACTGCAGCACTTTGCAATCTTTCGCCATTTAAATAATAACTTGCTCTTTGATTTTTTTCTGCCACAGTGCATGACCTCACACTTTCCAACATTATACTCCATCTGCCAAAATTTTTGCCCACTCACTTAGCCTGTCTATGTCCTTTTGCAGCTTTTTTATGTCCTCCTCACACATTGCTTTTCCTCCCATCTTTGTATCGTCAGCAAACTTGGCTACATTACACTCAGTCCCTTCCTCCAAGTCGTTAATATAGATTGTAAATAGTTGGGGTCCCAGCACTGATCCCTGTGGCATCCTGTGGGGGTGGTGGGACCAGTACAAACTGGACGGTCTGCATCTGGGCAGGACCGGAACCAATGTCCTAGGGGGAGTGTTTGCTAGTGTTGTTGGGGAGGAGTTAAACTAACATGGCAGGGGGATGGGAACCTATGCAGGGAGACAGAGGGAAATAAAATGGAGGCAGAAGCAAAAGATAGAAAGGAGAATAGTAAAAGTGGAGGGCAGAGAAACCCAAGGCAAAAAACAAAAAAGGGCCACATTACAGCAAAATTCTAAAAAGACAAGCCTGAAGGCTCTGTGCCTCAATGCAAGGAGTATTCTGAATAAGGTGGACGAATTAACTGCGCAGACAGCAGTTAACGGTTATGATGTAATTGGCATCATGGAGACATGGCTCCAGGGTGACCAAGGCTGGGAACTCAACATCCAGGGGTATTCAACATTTAGGAAGGATAGGCAGAGAGGAAAAGGAGGCGGGGTGGCGTTGCTGGTTAAAGAGGAAATTAATGCAATAGTAAGGAGGGACATTAGCCTGGATGATGTGGAATCGGTATGGGTGGAGCTGCAGAATACCAAAGGGCAGAAAACGCTAGTGGGAATTGTGTACAGACCACCAAACAGTAGTAGTGAGGTTGGGGACAGCATCAAACAAGAAATAAGGGATGTGTGCAATAACGGTACAGCAGTTATCATGGGCGACTTTAATCTACATATTGATTGGGCTAACCAAACTGGTAGCAATGCGGTGGAGGAGGATTTCCTGGAGTGTATTAAAGATGGTTTTCTAGACCAGTATGTCAAGGAACCAACTAGAGAGCTGGCCATCCTAGACTGGGTGATGTGTAATGAGAAGGGACAAATTAGCAATCTTGTTGTGCAAGGCCCCTTGGGGAAGAGTGATCATAATATGGTAGAATTCTTTATTAAGATGGAGAGTGACACAGTTAATTCGGAAACTAGAGTCCTGAACTTAAGGAAAGGTAACTTTCACAGTATGAGGTGTGAATTGGCTAGAATAGACTGACAAAGGATACTTAAAGGGTTGACAGTGGATAAGCAAAGGCAAACATTTAAAGATTACATGGATGAACTTCAGAAATTGTACATCCCTGCCTGCAGTAAAAATAAAACGAGGAAGATGACTCAACCGTGGCTAACAAGGGAAATTAAGGATAGTGTTAAAACCAAGGAAGAGGCATATAAATTGGCTAGAAAAAGCAGCAAACCTGAGGACTGGGAGAAATTTAGAATTCAACAGAGGAGGACTAAGGGTTTAATTAAGAGGGGGAAAATAGAGTACGAGAGGAAGTTTGCTGGGAACATAAAAACTGACTGCAAAAGCTTCTAAAAATATGTGAAGAGAAAAAGATTAGTGAAGACAAACGTAGGTCCCTTACAGTCGGATTCAGGTGAATTTATAATGGGGAACAAAGAAATGGTAGACCAGTTGAACAAATACTTTGGTTCTGTCTTCACGAAGGAAGACACAAATAACCTTCCGAATGTGCTAGGGGACAGTGGGTCTAGTGAGAAGGAGGAACTGAAGGATATCCTTATTACGCTGGAAATTGTGTTAGGGAAATTGATGGGATTGAAGGCCGATAAATCCCGGGGGCTTGATAGTCTGCATCTCAGAGTACTTAAGGAAGTGGCCTTGAAATAATGGATGCATTGGTGATCATTTTCCAACAGTCTAGCGACTCTAGATCAGTTCCTATGGACTGGAGGGTAACTAATGTAACACTACTTTTTTAAAAAGGAGGGAGAGAAAACGGGTAATTATAGACCGGTTAGCCTGACATCAGTAGTGGGGAAAATGTTGGAATCAATCATTCCGGATGAAATAGCAGCGCATTTGGAAAGCAGTGACGGGATCGGTCCAAGTCAGCATGGATTTATGAAAGGTAAATCAAGCTTGAGGAATCTTCTGGAATTTTTTGAGGATGTAACTAGTAGAGTAGACAAGGGAGAACCAGTGGATGTGGTGTATTTAGACTTTCAAAAGGCTATTGACAAGGTCCCACACGAGAGATTGTTGTGCAAAAATCAAAGCGCATGGTATTGGGGTAATGTGGATAGAGAACTGGTTGGCAGACAGGAAGCAGAGAGTTGGGATAAACGGGTCCTTTTCAGAATGGCAGGCAGTGACTAGTGGAGTACCGCAGGGCTCAGTGCTGGGACCCCAGCTCTTTACAATATACATTAATGATTTAGATGAAGGAATTGAGTGTAATATCTCCAAGTTTGCAGATGACACTAAACTGGGTGGTGGTATGAGCTGTGAGGAGGCTGCAGGGTGACTTGGACAGGTTATCTGAGTGGGCAAATGCATGGCAGATGCAGTATAATGTGGATAAACGTGAGGTTATCCAATTTGGGGGCAAAAACACAAAGGCAGAATATTATCTGAATGGTGGCAGATTAGGAAAAGGGGAGGTGCAACGAGACCTGGGTGTCATCAGTCATTGAAAGTTGGCATGCAGGTACAGCAGGCGGTGAAGAAGGCAAATGGTATGTTGGCCTTCATAGCTAGGGGATTTGAATATAGGAGCAGGGAGGTCTTACTGCAGTTGTACAGGGCCTTAGTGAGGCCTCACCTGAATATTGTGTTCAGTTTTGGTCTCCTAATCTGAGGAAGGACGTTCTTGCTATTGAGGGAGTGCAGCGAAGGTTCACCAGACTGATTCCAGGGATGGCTGGACTGTCATATGAGAAGAGACTGGATCAACTGGGCCTTTATTCACTGAAGTTTAGAAGGATGAGAGGGGATCTCTTAGAAACGTATAAGATTCTGACGGGATTGAACAGGTTAGATGCGGCAAGAATGTTCCCGATGTTGGGGAAGTCCAGAACCAGGGGATATAGTCTTAAGAGAAGAGGTAGGCCATTTAGGACTGAGATGAGGAGAAACTTCTTCACTCAGAGTTGTTAACCTGTGGAATTCCCTGCCGCAGAGAGTTGTTGATGCCAGTTCATTGGATATATTCAAGAGGGAGTTAGATATGGCCCTTACAGCTAAGGGGATCAAGGGGTATGGTGAGGAAGCAGGAAAGGGGTACTGAGGGAATGATCAGCCATGATCTTATTGAATGGCAGTGCAGGCTCGAAGGGCTGAATGGCCTATTGCTGCACCTATTTTTTATGTTTCTATGTTACTGATTGCCAACCAGAGAATGAACCATTTATCCCGACTCTCTGTTTTCTGTTTGTTAGCCAATCTTCTATCCATGCTAATATATTACCCCCTTTTATCTTGTGCAGTAACTTTTTGTGTGGCACCTTGTCAACTGTCTTCTGGAAATCCAAATACACCACACCCACTGGTTCCCCTTTATCCACCCTGTTTGTTACATCCTCAAAGACTTCCAGCAAATTTGTCAAACATGTCTTTCCCTTCATGAATCCATGCTGACTCTGTCTGACCGAATTTTGATTTTCCAAATGTCCTGCTACTGCTTCTTTAATAATAGACTCCAACATTTTCCCAACCACAGATGTTAGGCTAACTAGTCTATAGTTTCCTGCTTTTTGTCTGCCTCCTTTTTTGAATAGGGGCGTTACATTTGCAGTTTTCCAATCTGTTGGGACCTCCCCAGAATCCAGGGAATTTTGGTAAATTATAACCAATGCATCCACTATCCCTGCCGCTACTTCTCTTAAGACCCTAGGATGCAAGCCATCAGGTCCAGGGGATTTATCTGCCTTTAGTCTCATTAACTTAGAGTACCACCTCCTTAGTGATTGTGATAAGTTCCTCCCCCCCCCCCCCCCCCCCCATAGCCCCTTGACTATCCACTGTTGGAATATTGTTAGTGTCCTCTACCGTAAAAACTGATACAAAATACTTGTTTAGAGTTTCTGCCATCTCCATGTGCCCTATTATTAATTCCCCGGTGTCGTCCTCTAAGGGACCAACATTTACTTTAGCCACTCTTTTTCTTTTTATATACCTATAGAAACTCTTGCTATCTGTTTTTATATTTTGTGCTAGTTTACTTTCATAGTCTATCTTCCCTTTCTTAATCATTTTTTTTAGTTATTCTTTGCTGGCTTTTAAAAGCTTCCCAGTCTTCTGTCCTCCCACTAGTTTTGGCCACTTTGTATGTCTTTGTTTTTAAATCGGATACCGTCCTTTATTTCTTTAGTTAGCCACGGATAGCTTTCTTTTCTCTTGCACCCTTTCCTCCTTACTGGAATATATTTTTCTTGAGAGTTGTGAAATATCTCTTTAAATGTACACTACTGTTCATCAACCGTCCTACACTTTAATCTGTTTTCCCAGTCCACTTTAGCCAATTCTGCCCTCATACCTTCATAGTCTCCTTTATTTAAGCTTAATACACTGGTTAGAGATCCAACTTTCTCACCCTCCACCTGAATTTGAAATTTAATCATGCTATGATCACTCATTCCAAGGGGATCCTTGACTAGAAGATTGTTTATTAATCCTGTCTCATTACACAGGACCAGATCTAAGATAGCCTGCCCCCTGGTTGGTTCCGTTACATACTGCTCAAGGAACCCGTCCCTTATGCACTCTATGAACTCCTCCTCAAGGCTACCCTGACCAATTTGATTTGTCCAATCAATATGGAGGTTAAAATCACCCATGATCATTATTGTTCCCTTTTTACAAGTCCCTACTATTTCCTGGTTTATGCTCCGACCAACAGAGTTGCTACTGTTAGGGGACCTATATACTACGCCCACCAGTGACTTTTTCCCCTTATTATTCCTTATCTCCACCCAAACTGTTTCAATATCCTGATCCTTTGAGCATATATCGTTTCTCACTATTGCAGTGATTCCATCCTTTATCAATAGGGCTACCCCCACCTCCTTTTCCTTTCAGTCTGTCCTTCCAGATTGTCAAATACTCCTGAATATTTAATTCCCAGTCCTGGTCACCTTGCAACCACGTCTCTAATGGCTATCAGATCACACCCCTTTGTCTCAATTTGTGGCGTCAACTCATCTATTTTGTTACAAATGCTACGTGCATTTAGACAAATTGCCTTTAAATTTGTTTTATTACCCTTTTTTCCTGCTTGTTTCCTCTCTCCTTCAAACTCACTTTCTTTATTTTTGCTTTCTAATTCCAGCTTTTCTCTCCTCCCTACTGAATCTACTCAGGTTCCCATCCCACTTCTAAGCTAGTTTAAACCCTCCCCAACAGCACGAGCAAACCCCCTCAGCGAGGATATTGGACCCGGCTCTGTTGAGGTGCAACCCGTCCGGCTTGTACAGGTCCCATCTCCCCCAGAAGCGGTCCCAATACCTCAGGAAACTAAAGCCCTCCCGCCTGCACCATCTCTCCAGCCACGTATTCATCTGCTCTAACCTTCTATTTCTGTACTCACTAGCTCGTGGTACTGGGAGTAATCCGGAGATTACTACCTTTGAGGTCCTGCTTTTTAATCTCTTTCCTAGCTCCCTAAACTCTGCCTGCAGGACCTCACCCCTCTTCCTACCTATGTCATTGGTACCGATGTGGACCACGATCTCTGGCCGTTCACACTCTCCCCCCAGAATGCCCTGCATATATCATTACACATTACCAGATCTAAAATAGCCTCCTAACTGGTTGGTTCCACAACGTATTGTTCTAAGAAACCATCCCTATTACACTCTATAAACTCGTCCTCAAGGCTACCTTTGCCAATTTGATTTATCCAATCAATATGAAGATTAAAATCACCCATGATTATTGCCGTACCTTTCTTACAAGCCTCCATTATTTCTTGAATTATACACTGTCCTATTGTTATGGGGCCTATAGACTACGCCCACCAGTGATTCTTTGCCTTATTTCTTATCTCCACTCAAACTGATAGAAGATCAAGATGTACAGAGCCAATATCATTTCGCACTACTGCACTGATCTCATCCTTTATTAACAGAGCTACATTTCCTTTCTGCCTATCCTTCCGCAATGTCAAATACCTCAGAATATTCAGTTCCCAGTCTTGGTCACCTTGCAACCACATCTCTGTAATGGCCATCAGATCATACCCATTTATTTTTATTTGTGCCGTCAACTCAACTATCTTGTTACAAATGCGGCATGCATTCAGATAGAGCTTTTAATTTTGTCTTTTGACCATTTTTCCCTACTCTTACTCAACTTTCTGGTGCACTCTGATGTTTATATGCTCTGTCCCTTCCTGTCACACTCTGGTTATCGCTACCTTGTACTATTGTCTTTTCCTTTCTGTCTGACTTTTAAAATTTCCCCTCACCTGAACAGTCCCCCACACAATTTAGTTTAAAGCCTTATCTACATCCCTATTTATTCGATTAGCCAGGACACTGGTCCCCGCATGGTTCAGGTGGAGCCTGTCCCAACGGAACAGCGCTCTCTTTCCCCTGTACTGGTGCCAATGCCCCATGAATAGAAGCCCATTTCTTCCACACCAATCTTTGAGCCACGCATTCATCTCTCTGATCTTATTTACCCTATGCCAATTTGCTCGTGGCTCAGGTAGTAATCCAGATATTATTACCTTTGTGGTTCTGCTTTTTAAATTTAGTCCTTAGCTGCTCATACTCCCACAGCAGAACCTCTTTGTCCTATGTCGTTGGTACCTACGTGGACCACGTCAACTGGATCTTTCCCCTTCCATTCCAAGTTCCTCTCCAACTCAGAGAAGATGTCCTTACCCTATCCAATGCTACCTTCTGGATTCCCATACCTGCCGCACTCGTAGTCACACCCTCCTGTCCCTGACCACGGACCAAATTTGAAGTATTTAACCAAAGAGGTGTGACTGCCTCCCGGAACAGTCCAGGTAACTCTCCCCCTCCCTGATGTATCGCAGTGTCTGAAGCTCAGACTCGAAATCTGAGCCGAAGTTGCGTGGGTCACCAACACTTACTGCAGATGTAGTCGCCGTGGATCACACTGGTGTCCACCAGCTCCCACATGCTGCAGCTGCAACATTGCCTGCCCTGCCATCTATTGCATTTTATTTAACTAATTAGGTGAAATATCAAATTATCTATGTATAGTTTTTAATCTGTACTACAGCTCTTAATTTAAACCAATGCCCTCATTTAGAAAAAGAGAGAAATACTCACCACCAATCACTTAACCTGTTTTCTGCATGACAACTAGATCCTCCCCCTCGCCCCCCACTCCAAGTTATTTTCCAGCCACGAAGAGATATCCTTAACCCTGGCATGGGGCACGCAACACAGGCTTCAGGATTCCTACTCACAGCTGCAGAGAACAGTATCTATCCCTCTGACCATACCGTCCCCTACCACATTCCTTTTTACTCCCCACCCTCCTTGAATGGCCCCCTCTACCACAGTTCTGTGATCAGTTTGCCCATCCTCCCTGTAGTCCTTGTTCTCATTCATACAGGCAGCAAGTACCTTGTACCTGTTGGACAAGGTCTAGGGCTGAGGTTCCTCCATCTCTACACCCTCGATCCGCATACCTGCCTGACTCTCAGTCACACGCACCTGTTCCTGACCACTGACTAACACTAAAGTACTACTTGGCCTAAAGGGTGTGACTGCCTCCTGGAACAAAGTGTCCAGGTAACTCTCCCCCTTCCTGATGCATCGCAATGTCTGCAGCTCGGACTCCAGCTCAACAACTCTGAGCCGGACTTCGAGTTACACTTACCACAGATATAGTTGCTCAGGATCTCACTGGTCTCCACACTCCCACATGCTGCATTTACGACACACCACTTGCCCTGACATCACTATTGAACCTTGTTTTATTTATTTAATTCGTTAAAGTTTCTATTCGATTATTTTTAGTGTTATTATTTAGTTAATCGAGTTTGTTATTAATTTAATAAAGTAATAGCAGTTATATTTTTCCAGCTCTTAATTTACCCTTAGAGAGCCAAAAAAAGTTGCAATACTCACCAACCAATCACCTAACTGCTGTCCTGTGACGACACTCCTTCATTTTTGGATTTCACCGTATATACTCTGCCTTCGCACCTCCCACTGAGTTTGGGCCTCAGACCACGCTCTTTATTTACCTACCTCGATCAGGTCCACTCTGCTGTTGCTCCTCCCAGCGTCCCTCACCCTTACCTTTGGCTCTGCTAACATGTGCCTAAACTGTCTAGAATTCAGTAAGTAGGGTATATCCCTCGGGGAAGAGAGAGTATGCAGTCTATCGGGAAAATAGAAACTCTAGATATGTAGATTTATCAGTAGTTTTTAAATATGATCAGTTTCTATGCACGTCAAGTATTTGGCTGACCAAAGAAAAGTGATTGCATTGTTTTAAATATGTTTTACATAAGAATATAAGAAATAGGATAAGGAGTAGGCCATACGGCCCCTCAACCTGCTCTGCCATTTAATAAGATCATGGCTGATCTGATCATGGACTCAGCTCCACTTCCCCGCCCGGTCCCCATAACCCCTTATCGTTTAAGAAACTATCTATTTCTGTCTTAAATTTATTCAATGTCCCAGCTTCTACAGCTCTTTGAGGCATTGAATTCCAGATTTATAACCCCATCTCATCTCAGTTTTAAATGGGCGGCCCCTTATTCTAAGATCATGCCCTCCAGTTCTAGTCTCCATCAGTGGAAATATCCTCTCTGCATCCATCTTGTCAAGCCCCCTCATAATCTTATACGTTTCGATAAGATCACCACTCATTCTTCTGAATTCCCATGAGTAGAGGCCCAACCTACTCAACCTTTCCTCATAAGTCAACCCCCTCATCCCCGGAATCAAACTAGTGAACCTTCTCTGAACTGCCTCCAAAGCAAGTATATCCTTTCGTAAATATGGAAACCAAAACTGCACGCAGTATTCCAGGTGTGGCCTCACCAATACCCTGTATAGCTGTAGCAAGACTTCCCTGCTTTTATACTCCATCCCCTTTGCAATAAAGGCCAAAATACCATTGACCTTCCTGATCACTTGCTTACCTGCATACTATCCTTTTGTGTTTCATACACAAGTACCCCCAGGTCCCGCTGTACTGCGGCACTTTGTAATCTTTCTCCATTTAAATAATAAATTTTTCCCCACTCACTTAGCCTGTTCATGTCCTTTTGCAGATTTTTTGTGTCCTCCTCACACATTGCATTTCCTCCCATCTTTGTATCGTTAGCAAACTTGACTACATTACACTCAGTCCCTTCTTCCAAGTAGTTAATATAGATTTGTAAATAGTTGGGGTTCCAGCACTGATCCCTGCGGCACCCCACTAGTTACTGGTTGCCAATCAGAGAATGAACCATTTATCCTGACTCTCTGTTCTCAGTTACCAATCCTCTATCGATTCTAATATATTACCCCCAACCCGTGAACTTTTATCTTGAGCAATAACCTTTTATGTGGCACCTTGTCAAATGCCTTCTGGAAGCCCAAATACACAACCACTGGTTCCCCTTTATCCACCCTGTTCGTTACAGCCTCGAAGAACTCCAGCAAATTTGTCAAACATGACTTCCCCTTCGTAAATCCATGCTGACTCTGCCTGACCGAATTTTGATTTTCCAAATGTTCTACTACTGCTTCATTGATAATGGACTCCAACATCTTCCCAACCACAGATGTTAGGCTAACTGGTCATTAGTTTCCTGCTTTTTGTCTGCCTCCTTTTTGAAATAGAGGCGTTACATTTGCATTTTTCCAATCTCTGCTGGGACCGTCCCAGAATCTAGGGAATTTTGGTAAATTACAACCAATGCATCCACAATCCCTGCCGCTCCTTCTCTCAAGACCCATTTTTTGTTTCACTTTTGTACAATTTATATAGAAGAATCTCTATGCATCTTTCAGTTACAATAAAATGTTTTTCCATGGCCCCAAGTTATTACAAATAACTTGTATGGAAAAGGTCACCATTTATTGGATGAAAATAGTGGGACATGAGCCAAGATTTCCATAAAAGCATGAAATGGATTTGTGATACACTCAGCAAGTCCATTACTTAGGGTTCTACAAGAGTTTTAGTTCTTTACATAATTTTTTTTTGGGGGGGGAAGGGGAAGAGCAACTAGGAGTAAGAATGTAGTAATTACTCCTGCAGTTTCCAAATGGGAGATATTTTTTTAAAGTAAGCTTATGGCAGTTAAAATAAATTCCATTATATAAGAGTACACTTTGTATAAAAGCCTGAAACAGTGCTGCAACTTATTTCACTGGCGTGTGTCAGCAATGGCACTTGAGCAATATGAGCCGGACTTCAGCCTCTGATAGCTGCCAGGACCTGAATTTTCGCTGAGAATTGCCATCTAAGGCTGTGCACAACACAGGTCTTTATTCCATTTGGCTGCCAACCAGTCCAGTAGAAGCCAGAGGCACAGTGCAAAAGAAAAAGATGGATCGTGGTGCTTGTGCACTGCATTCCTGGCACAGTACACGCAACATAAAATTGCCTAAATTCAACTTGCATTGTCTCACAGGTGCAATGACTCCTGTGACTACAGTCATTTTAAAATGTCTCATCTGTGAATGAATAAATCTTATGTATCCAGCACATCAGTTGAACTGCATAACTTTGAAGATCCATTTTTTAAATGCAATACAGGACATTTCCTCTTATCTGTCGGATGGACTGCATTTATCAGAAGGAAATCAGTCTCTTTAAACCCATTTGTGGCCTCTGCTAGAAAAGAAAAAAGCCTGCCGATGATCCTGCCACACTGGAAAAGCATAGATCACATAAACCCCGAAGCCAGTCTACTGGTGTAATTCAACCACACACAGGGTTTCAACACATTGGAAAATGAATTTTTGACACGCTCACTGAACTTAGAAACCACAAAACATAGTCTATGATGAGTGACAGTAATGCACGTATCGTATGAGACAGGTATATCATTTATGCAACTGATGCACCTTTGAGAGATACCAGACAAATGAATTCCAGTTCCTCCAACACTAACTCAGCTACTGATGTTATGTTTTTTCATGAAGATTGACTACACAGGAATCGTTACAAGCTACACAGTACCAGCTGCCAGTTTATTAACCCTGTCACAAAGCTTTTTTGGAGGGTAGGGTGAAGGGGATGGGGTCATTTCTATAATTGGGAAGGGTAGCCTGCCACTTTAGAGGCGCAACAGCGCCCTCAACAACCAGGCTGGCAGTAGTCAAAGCAGCAGCCTGCTGGACCGAGAGAGGGATTCTTCCAGAAGAGCTAAAGAAATAAAGAAAGCAGATAATTTTCTTGTGCTACTAAACAGACTAAAGAGCCAGCATAAGATTGACTGTGTTTCTTTTGGGCAATCTTGCCGAGCTACTAATGTACGCCTTGATTTTAAAATTCTCATCCTAGTTTTCAAATCCCTCCATGGCCTTGCCCCTTCCTATCTCTCAAATCTCATCCAGCCCTTCAACCCTCCGAGATATCTGCACTCCTCCAATTCTGGGCTCTTGAGCATCCCCGATTTTAATTGCTCCGCAATTGGCGGCCGTGCCTTCAGCTGCCAAGGCCCTAAGCTCTGGAATTACCTTTGTCCAAGCTTTTGGTTATCCACCCGAATATCTCATGTGAAATTATGTTTGATAACACTGAAGTGCTTGGGACGTTTTAATACGTTAAAGACTCTATATAAAATCATCATCATAGGCGGTCCCTTGGGGTCGAGGATGACTTGCTTCCACGTTAAAAATGAGTACTCAGGTGACTGATGAACTAATTTTAAACGGTGGAAGATGCCTGTGTGTGAATTCTTTTAACGTGGGGTGGCCGTTGCACAGCAGCCACCACATGGGCTTGATGGAGCAAGATCTTGGTAAAGGGATCCAAGACAACTGGAGACCAGACCCCATCGCATGTGTCAATACAGACACACAAACTCAAACATACCCCTACTGTCCTCCTTCCCACAGGACTCCTCTCTATGTGGAATTCATAGTATGCAATGTGAGCCTCACAACCTCAGCCTCGCTATTGGCCTGTGCTGCGCCTTCCCTTGGTCTTGTCCATGCTGTTCCACCTCTGGGATCCGACCATCCTCTCCGCTTCCGACCTCCGGACCTCGCCGTTTCCAACCTCCACGTTGTGGCTAGCTTTTTTTGATTTGCCCACAGTTCTAGCCTCGCGCTCTTGCTGTGGGCAAATCAAAAAAGCCCGACTTCATGGGACAGTCAGAGGAGCAGTTTGGAGCGCGAGGCTGGAGCTATGTAAATACAAGTTGTTGTTGTACCAAAGTCTCTGCCAAAAGTGTCCAGTACAGGACCTACACCTGCTGTCAGGTGGCATGTAGAGCAGAATTCTTCGTTTATAGGATAGGCTTCAAACAGCTATCATTATGCTGTGAGAATCACCACCCTGGATATTGTTCTATTCAAACACAGTTAAAAGGTTAAATACCAGCTAGAAAATGCAAGCAGGGCTCGAGTAGACTACTTTCTCACTAAGCTGTTTTCCTTGATGGGGAGAGACAGTTTAACATTTTAAAATCTATTATTTGGATGAATGCTTTGAGATTCAAAATACTACCCTCTACTCTCAGTAATGGGAGACGAGGGGACTAGAGATATGAATAATATCTGTAACATTAAATTTTCATAATAAACAGTGATGCTAATTTAACAAATTAAAAATAATTTGCTCTGTTGCCTATATTATCTGGGCCTCACTGCTATGCAAAGTTCTCTTATCAAATCTAACTGCTTCTGCAACATCCTGTTGCCTGTGTCCCTGTCATATCCCGCTCATCATTCACAAACAAAAAAACTTTCCAATACAGTGTGTGAGAGGTACTGAAACAACACTCCATGATGTCAGTTCAACAATTTAACCCAAGGGGGAAAAAGAGCTGGTATCTACCCGATATCTACCCAGGAGCGGTGTGATCGCAGCCCTGTGGGTACACCACACCACCTTTTTTTTGGTTGGCCAGGTGTCCGACACATGGAGAAACCGTGTTCTATGGTCAATTTGCTCCAAATGTGCCATTAGCCAATCCTTTCCCTAACAGCATGCATAGGCCTTGAATAAAATAACGCCAGTACCCTTCCCGCTCCCTCCTTAATATCGGGGCCATAGTCTCTCTGATTGTGACACTGCATTGCAGATTTCTGGGGGAGTTGCAAACAAAATCAAGCTTGCAATTCAACACTAATTTGAAAGTATTTTTGCACTGAAATGGAAGGGGCAGTGTGCATACTAAGTATTGCTTGTAATCATTGCTTTCTATATTTATATCACAGTTAGAATTTCTTCCAGATATTTGAAGTATTTTGGTAAAAGAGACAAACCAATTAAAAATCCAAATGCTTTATTAAAGTACAATGCAGTCACAATAGTTCTCCCAAATTTTTATATTTACAAAAGAAATCACAAAAGGCTTTAATCATCACCAAAATTGCAGCAGTAATCTGTCCACACTGCTTGCAAGTACCGATACAAAAAAAAATCACTGAATATTAGATGTAAATGTGATGAGGCAGCAATTTGCATATCAGTGCTTTCAAATAGAGTAATGCAACTAACCATAGTTGTTTTTTTGGAAACTTTTATGAATAAAAAAAAAGAAAAAGTAATACTTACATACAAGATCTGATGGCTATGTACAGATATGTGTTGTAAAAAGTACCAATCTTTAACTACAATTGAATCCAGTTATTTGCAATTAGTCACGATTGGCCCAAATGCATTTATTTTTTTTAAAAAGGGGCCATGTGCTCAGAACCAGGTTTGTGTACGTCAGGGCCAGTTGCAGGAGTTGCAAGTCAGGAACAAATTAACAATCGTTCTTTAAAAATACTGCATATATTGGGAATTATCCCACATCAACTTTACACATAAATGGATTTAACTTTACTTGTAACAAAAATCATAGAGAAGCCATATGATAAATAATTCCTTTAAAAAAAAAAAATGCCTTTAAATCTGACCAAAGAACATCAGCACTCAGTCTCCTTACTGTCGACTCGGGTTTGTCGCTGCAATTTAAACACAGATGCCTTGTCGCTCCTGTTGACAGAGTGCCCTGTTAAATCTTCAAAGGATTTTGCTGATTGGCTACTATT
Organism: Pristiophorus japonicus; assembly: GCF_044704955.1. Lineage (NCBI taxonomy): Eukaryota > Metazoa > Chordata > Chondrichthyes > Pristiophoridae > Pristiophorus > Pristiophorus japonicus. The sequence goes on from NC_091983.1 coordinate 59,056,520, forward strand.
TGGAAAAGGGTCCTCGTCTAACCCACCCTCACCAATTAGAGAGTCAACACTGGGATCTTCCTGTATAGTGTCCATCCGATAATGATCAGTTTTTGTTGGCACCACCATTGTAGGTACGGTCACTGGTGGTGGTGGTGGCGGTGGTTGTTGAAAACGGCTTGTAGACTGAGAAAAAGGCTTCACTATGCGGACTGAGGCGGACTCTAGGCTACTAAACATCTCGGCGTTCTGCAGTAAATAGTTAAAAACAATTAAATTTCACAAAACAGTGTGTCGACAAAAATATCCTAGAACAGAGGTAGCTGAGGACCTTGTACCTTGTACTGCCAAAAATGTCACCATCACCCAAGAGCTATACTTACACTTACGGTAGTCATACCGTCTAATATCTTTAAAAGGGAATGGAAAGTACATACATCAGCAAACAGAGTTTGTGGTGTTTACTTCACAACCCTATGATTACAGGTTTACAGTGTCACAGTTGTCTCAACTTGAATGTGGCAGATATACTAAAAGACCTGCAATTCTACATCTCTAAGTCCCAACAACATTGCGCAGCATCTCAGTCCTGGATCAGGGACATCTCAAATAACATTTTCAAAATATCCCCTTATTGAATGCTTTGTGTGTAACTTGATGTAGCATCCATTCCCTAAGTGAAGGGGACCAAGTAATTCACGAGTGACTAAGTGAAGTGTGTATGCATGCTCAATATTAGAACATGGCTCTTGGTGGGTAGGTTTGTTTGGCTTTATAAGGTTTTCAGTTAGTATCAGAAAACTGCATTTTGTACTGACGCATCAGAAGGCTATGGGGAAGTCTGTGCAATTACTATGGTTACAGCTGCTGGTTTTATTTTTCATTTAAATTGCTTGGTCTCTTGGGAAAGCAGTTCTCATGTCAACAAAATAAATTCCGTATTCATAGTATGCTTGATTACAACATACATCACAGGTTATTTTGAGTCACATAATTTGTATTGACAAATCATTGTAAGGGCACAATTGAACATTTCACTCATTGCTGGGACCAAAATTCAAATCCAGAGAAAACTAATAGCAGTAGATAGCCCTATTTATGGTTCAAAATGAAACACTGAGCAATCTGAATCTAGCTTCCACTGAATTAAAAAGTACAACACAAAACTAACCAGAAATGAGCCTAATCAATCATATCTATTCAGAAAGGCTGCAAGGGTGCCTTTAATGGGAAACAGGAAAGTAATATATTACAAGGCTAGGATGAGAAGTGATTGGGCCACTCTAGACGATGCTCTGAAATGCACCAGGTGCCAGTGTTTGATGCAAATACAAAGTGAAAAAAACAACATTTTCTCAACAATGACATCCTTCACCCTGATAAACAGATAGGATTCTTTAAGACATAAATCTTAAGTACCAAAGGTAAGTAATGGTAGATACGTTATCAGAATTATTTGCATACATTTTTGCAAAATTTGGATCCAGTCACTTTGACTTTGACTGTATATGTGAAGTTTCTTATTCTTTGAGAGAAGCGTTATTTACTTACAAATATTAATTGTCTTCATCTCACAGAGGAAAAGACTCAAAATAAGCTTGGGTCCTGGTCCCTTGACTGTAGCTACATGCCCTGCGCAACCCAGAAGGGGTCGTTTGATCTCTTGTTTGTGCTGAATTATTGATCAGAGTGCTCGTCAGTAGAGATGGTTACTACTGGCAACAGCACTCTCTGCAAGGATGCCGGGGGGGCGAAGAGAAAAAGAGGTGGTGTCAGCAGCAGTTTCCATCCTGTCACTATTCTGTAACTCCTGCTGGAACGTGCATGTGTGGACAATAGGCCACAATAGGTATGGATCAGATTTGTTGTAATACCCCCACTACCTCTGAATAACCTGTTGACACTGTCAAGACTCACATGAATACTGAGCACTTGCAGGAGCTACTGGAAGGTGAAACTACCCCAGCATTAAGTCAGTGACTTCAGGAAAGAAGGAGGTGGGGGGGGGGGGGTGAAATCATTGCAAGTTGGATGGTTAAGTGATTCCGCTGCATACAAAATCTTGTTCCAGGGCCCAGTTATTTATTTGCTTATAAGAGGCAGCATTGAGATATCAACTTTGAGACCAAGACCATCTCCAAGTGATGCCAGCTCAATGGTTAGGAGAGCTTTGTGTGCAGAGGTGGAATTCTTTAAAAGAATGTGAAAATCGGTAAATGACCTCCAATAGGTAATATAACATACTTGTAGACTTACTGAACCTTCAAATAACTACAGGAACTGCAAGAAAAAAAAACTTTTGAGCAAATTTGATAAATGTTAATTCTGAACTTCTGGTGTATGATACAAAATATCTGCCAATGACCAGAATAATAAAAAGGTTTTTTATACAATACAGCGGAGAAAGAGCAACTCCATTCAAGACAGATTTTCTTGAGACAATAAGCTAGATTTTCCGATGTGTGCACAGTTTATAGCCAAGAGGTGTAATGCAGGTGTTACACGACCCAAAGTGAAATGTTTTCTGTGGTCAACTTATAGGGATACAGCCAATTAAAGTGAATGCCCCCTATTCGAGGCCTACTGAAGTGCAGGTCGTGCTGCATGAAGTGGCTGTGAGAAGGGCGGTGTTGTTCGCCACTTCACAGCACTATCTCCAGCAGTCAGCATTTTTGCGTGCTTGGAAGGAGGTGGAGTCAGGCTTCAGATAGCAACTGGCCAGTGCTACCATCTCCTCCATTAAGACACTCCTTAAAATCTACCTCTTTGATCAAGCTTTTGGTCACCTGTCCTAATATTTCTATGTGGCTTGGTGTCAAATTGTATTTAATAACGCTCCTGTGAAGCGCCTTAGAACATTTTACTACATTAAAGGCACTATATAAATACAAATTGTTATTGGCTGAATTAGCCCTATGTAACATTGTAACTGCACAGAAAATTATTAGCTTAGTAATGTCTGGTTAGTCCTGAGGAGTATGGGTAAATTCAGCCTATTCTGATTCATATTCCTGAAATGTCCCAGTTTTAAAGACCACTAGAACCCCGTTAACAGGCTATTAAAGTGACATAACATCAAGCGTATTTTGTAAATCATTATCTCCTGATGTTCCTTCATGCAGTTGTTTACAGGCCATTTTATATATGCGAGAACAGTGGCTTTGGCAAGGACAGAATTAAAACAAATCCAACCCCAAATTCACCAACTGTAATTTGCATGACTGACCTCCAACTCTAGCCCAGTTTAATGCATAGTGCCCAGAGATTGTGTCAGTGTTGTCAGCCTTGGCTCAATGGTAGTCTTCAAAAAGGTTGAGAGTTCAAGTCCCACTCCAGAACTTGAGCACACACGTCGAAAGTGCCATCTTTTGTCTGCCTTTTCAGGTGAATGTAATTGATCCCATGGCACTATTCAAAGAGCAGGCAGTTGCCCCAATGTCCTGCCCAACATTTATCAACTAACTACCAAAAGCAGTTTATTTGGCCATTCAAACCATTGATGTTCGTATGACCTTACTGTATGAAAATTGGCTGCTACCTTTGCCTACAAAATAAAAGTAATTAACTGGCTGTATAGTATTTTGGGACATCCCGAGTTATTAAAATACAAGTTTGATCATTCTGTACTGAATAAAAATGTTCCAGAACAAAGCATCTTTTCAAACGTCTATCAATAAATATAAAAACAACTCTACAGTATATTTCACATACAAAGATTTGGCTGCCAGAATTGAACCCATCATAAGCAAATTTCTACTATACGTACACTGGGAGGGAAGAACGTTTTTGTGCTCTCCTCATACTGCTGGTCTAGTTTCTTATCCTGAAAAGATGGAAATAAAAGTTAATTTGTTAATTTTCCACTGTGCTCCCTTGCTACAGACTAAACTTCCACACCATGTTCAAAAAATATCACTTTCCCCCTCCACACAGAATAACTGGTAAGCATTTAGGCATAACGCTGTTACGAGTCGTTTTTGCTGCATGTACAAACTGTTCCGTATTGTAAATACAGTACTGGAACCTTTTACTAAGAGTATAAGAGGCATCTAGTTACAGCGCAATAGCAATGTGTTGCAGCTATTGTCCATGTATGGAGAAACATTTGGCAATCGAAGATCTCTTTAAATATACTCTTAACTGGAACTCCACTCATCTAAAGATTAACAAAAAGTTCAACAAAGAGAGTAACAAGACAATAAAGTTTTAGCTTTGCAAATAAAGATAACATTTGTTGCACAAGTATAGTTATGATGCAGCAAAAAGTGAAAATGCTGGAAACATTCAAGTCAGCCAGTTCTGATGATGGGTTTACACCAAAAACATTCACTCATCTGTTCTCTTAACAGATGCTGCCTGACTTTGCTGATTGTTTCCAGCATTTTCGGTTTTAGTTTCAGATTTCCAGTATCTGCAGTGTTTTGCTGGTTTATAGAGTAATGATATTTCCATTTGAAGAATTCCTTCAATTTCTAAATGATGCCACTGACTAAAGTGTTTGATGTGAACAGTAACTTTACATTATTATGAATTAAACATGAGGTATAGTAACAAAATTCTGCACAAGTAAGGGTAATTTTAGTACAAATTAAAAACACATTTAGAATGACGACAGGAAAGTTAATGGAATTATTTCGTGAGCAAGGTTTGTTACGGAGAATATATCTACAGGAGAAGGAGTAAGACAACATCTATAAAATTTGGTGGAATTCTGCTTCAATGTCTATTTCATTCACATTAATCAGGCATTCCAACTTGAAATCTTTATCAGACACCGGGATTTTTTGAAAGTGAATACACTTGATGTAGACATTTAACAATAGTTTATAAAATAAAATGTACCATGCTAATTTATATTATGTTGCAGAGTTACAGCAATGAACTTCATTCTTTCAGTTTATCAGAGGTTCTTTCTGTCTCATGTCCAGCAGCTGCCACCCAGTTTCTTTCACAGCTCCCTCCTTCTGACCTTAAATGATGCTCCTACACCTGCTAATGCTAAAGCTATCTCCAAGAAACCTAGTTTCCTCTTTCATGCCAAATGCTTTCTTTACCCCATAACAACTAGTAGCTTATAATCCCCAAGTTAATCCAAGACTAGAATACTGTTCCTGCAATTTTAACACCTCTCTTGCTCTCCTGGACAGGATACAAGAAAAATCTTTTGTCTGATGAGTGATCCCCTTTCACTTTTAGCCTTCAGTCTCTCCATCACAACCCTATCTATTTTATCACATGCACCTCTGAACATTCCTAACATTACTTCTAAACTACAAATACCCCTTCCTGCTCCCAGTGTACTCTCCGTGCAGAAATCAAGGCTTATCACATGGCCCTATTCTAATTCATTATTTCCTTGGAGTTCCTGGCCACAGCCTCTCTAACATTTGATTGAAAGGGTGCAGTATTATTTTGAATGGATTCTGCTTGATGAGGCAACAGCTTCCACAGCTGTCTTCATTTGTCTCCTATGAAAGGCAACCTAAGTCTCAACCCTGAAATATAGCTTATATGCTTTTCATATTCCATTTTAACACCAAACGGAGAGTGAAGATGTGTTCTAGGAGGGTTTAGGATGTCGAGGCATAGGTCTGGCGGGGGGGGATGCTTTTGAATTTGTGGAATATATTGTGAAGTAGCTGGCTGTGTTCGCTGGTGCCTTTCTCATGCTAAGCCTTGAATTTGCTTGAAGCTCGGGCTCCTGATTTTTTGGAGCAACTGGTGTAGAACGGAGTATCTTAGAAATTCAAATTCTCGGCATTTAGTTTGCTCCAGTTCTAGTCAGTTAGAACAGTTTCACTTTGGAACAGAATTTTTTTTTTCAAAAGGGGGCGTGTCCGGCCACTTACGCCTGTTTTCAAAGTTTCGGCAGTGAAAACTTACTCCAAACTAACTTAGAATGGAGTAAGTGAAGATTTTTGTACGCTCGAAAAAACCTTGTCTACACTTTAGAAAATCAGGCGTAGGTTACAAATCAGGCGTAGGGAATGGGGGGGGGGGGGTGGGGGGGAGGTTTAAAGGGAAGTTTACAAACATTAAACACTTCAGTTTTACAAATAAAGAGGCATCATCAATAATAAATGATAAAAACATCAATAAATCAACCAATAAAATCAAACAAAAATTAATAAGAAATAATTTTTTTTTAAATCAATAAATAAAACATTTTCTACTTACCGACTGCAGCACCGGGAGCCCTCCAACAGCGTGCTGGGACGGTCCCCCCAGTGTGTCTCTATCTCTCTGTCTGTGTGTGTCTCTCACTCTCTGTCTATCAGTGTCTGTGTTTCTGACAGCGAGGGGTGGAGGGGAGGGGGAGGATGGGTGGTGGAGTGGGGAAGAGGGGGTGTAGTGGGGGAGATGGGTGGGAGGGGGGGGGGATGAGAAGAGAGGGGGGTGAAAAGGGAGGGGGCGTGAGAAGGGAGTGAGGGGGGGGGGGTGAGAAAGGAGGGAGGGGAGGGGGGGGGAGTGGGGGAGGAGAGGTAGGAGGAGGGAGGGGGGGAGAGAAGGGAGGGGGGAGAGAAGGGAGAGAAGGGAGAGAAGGGAGAGAGGGAGGGAAAGAAAGGAGAGGGAGGCTGAAAGGGCCGGGCCCAAGACTTCGAGCTTAGACTTACCGGATTGACAGGTAGGTGGCGTCGGGTCTGGGGTCCGGGGGGGTCGGGAGCGGAGATTGGTCGGGGTGGGGGGGGGGGGGGGGGGTGGGAGATCAGTCGGGAGCGGAGGTCGGTCAGGGAGGGGGGGGGTGGGGGGGGGAGAAGGTCGGGTCGGGGGGTGAGATGGGGGGGGCGGGAGTCGGGTCGGGTCCGGTAGTCGGGTCGGGAGGAAGCAGGAGCTGGGCGTGGGAGGAGCCGGGCGTGGGAGGAGCCTTATCCACGCAGCCCCAGTGAGGCCATTGGGCCAGGGCTAGGGGCTGCGTGCTTCGGGCCCCTCCCACACAGTTTTGGGCGCCTGGAGCTACTGCACATGCGCGCCCACTGTACCACGCATGTGCAGAGGTCCCGGCACTGTTTTCAGCGCAGGGACCTGGCTCTGCCCCCTACAGCTCCTGCTGCGCCGCGCCGAGGGCCAGAGGACCAGCAGGGAGCCGGAGAATCTGGAAGTTTTTTTTAGGCGCACTTTGTGGCGCGAAAAACGGGCGTCCAGGTCGGCGCGGCCCAAAACTTGGGCCCTTTGTGTCTAGAAGTGTTTCCTAATTTCACTCCAGAAAGGTCTGGCTTTAATTTTGAGACTATGCCCCCTAGTCCTAGACTCACCAACCAGCGGAAATAGTTTCTCTCTAACTATCCTATCTATTCCCCTTAACATCTTGAAAACTTCAATCAAATCACCCCTTAACCTTATAAATCATAGAATACAACCCTAGTTTATGCAATCTCTCCTCATAATCTAACCCTTGAAATCCGGATTTAATTCTGGTAAACCTACGCTGCATTCCCTCCAAGGCCAATATATCCTTCCTATGGTGTAGTGCTGCTCACAGTACTCCAGGTGTAGTTTAACCAGGGGTTTGTATAGCTGAATCATGACTTCTACCCCTTTGTATTCTAGACCATAGATCTGAAGGACAGCATTCCATTTTCTATACCTGTTCATGAAATTTTAAAGATCTATGTACCTGAACCCCTAAGTCTCTTTGAACCTTCACTGTTATTAGCTTTTCACCATTTAGAAAGTAGCCTGTTCTATCCTTTTTAGATCCAAAATGGATGACCTTACATTTGCCTACAATGAAATCCATTTGCCACAGTTTTGCCCATTCGCTTAATCTATTAATATCTCTTTGTAATTTTATGCTTCCATCTGCACAGCTTACAATGCCGCCTATCTTTGTGTCATTGGCAAATTTGGATATGTGGCTTTCTATCCCATCATCTAAGTAGTTAATAAATATGGTGAATAGTTGAGGCCCCAACACATCCTCTGCAGGACACCACCAGTTATATCCTGCCAATTAGAGCACCTGCCCATTATGCATACTCTCGGTCTCCTGTCCCTCAGCTCATTTCCTAACTAGGTCAATAATTTGTCTTCAATTCCATGGGCCTCAACTTTAGTTTTCATCCTTGTATTTATCCAATTTCCCTTTAAAAGGATCAATCCATCACTCTTTCTGGTGGGATATTCCCCATCTCAACAACATTCTCTATATTAAAAAAATCCCTTGTAATGTCTCCCTTTTTTTCTGACATACCTTATCAAAACTTTTCAATTTTGAACACCCCGGCCTCTTTAAAGGATATGTCATAAAAAACTGAGCCATATAACATTATGCATTATTTGTATCTAAAGCTCCCAAATAAGTATGATCACAAAAATTATGATTTATTATGCTAAGAAATGTATGCGTCTTTCTTACCACACAATGGACGAGAATACTGAGGGGAATCCAAAACACCAGAGAGAATACGATAACGGACCCAACAATATTATCTGCTAGGAATTTTCCTGTAAGGAAGTAGCAGTATTAGCATTTTTAATTTTGATAAGGACATTTTTTACCAAGTTTCATTTGTTGCCTAGTTACTAATATAACAATTCCTCTAATATACAAATCCAGTTATAGGCAACTTTCTTTTTTATCTCAACGTATACAATATAATATATAATTCTGATGTCATATTCTGATAAGTTCAGTGTCATAAATCGTAGCATACATTGTGCTTCACCATGCATCTGCTGAAAGATCTTTACAATCAACTATGGAAAAGGCATTAATGAAGCTTAAATGTGTTTCACAAAACTATGTAAACACCATAAGTGATGGCTCTCCTAGGTCCTATTATAATTCCCTGTTGCAGCCCACCAAACAATTGGGAGGATGAAATTTGCAAAAAAATTGAGGAAAATGGACAGGCAACTCAACCCAAAGCAGTGTCCAACTCCAGATCACTTTTGCATGAAACAAATCAAATACTCGAAGTGATGGGGCCAAGAAAAGTCTTTACTACCCTTCGGTCTGGGTCTAAAAACTCTAGGATCCAAAGGCAAACTACCATTGACGCACTGGTTGAGATCAGCTAATTCAGCACAGAACACAAATTGAACTTGGAGCCATTCTCGTCTGTACCTCTCAGAACTACACACAAGTTGCATTTACACAATGAGGCATTTTGGGGTGCAGGCGCTCAGTAGCATGTCGGAAATATTACAACTACTGGGTTCGTTACAACTACAATAATCTTCACAAGATCAAAATTCTGATAGTTCTTGCATTTCAATTTTAAAAATTGTTACTCTACTCTTAATTGATTTAATCCATCAGATAACTACATAGTTAGAAATCACTTGACGAATACACAATGTTCCTCTGATTTTCTTTTGATGAACAGCACCAATACAACATTGTAAACATGTAGGGTTTGAAATTGCCCCTCTCAAGGCCTGTTACCACCGCAAATCAGCGGCAACGCTGCGGAGTGGAATGGCTGCTGACTTTGTGGAATGGCCGCTGATAGCCCAATTGCCCTCCTGAGGTTTCCTGGCAGTGCCCCGATCCCCCCGTACTGCTCCGCTCTGCCGATCTGTCTTAAGTGCATCACCATCGTGCTCACCGCCGATCTAGCACCCCAACGGTGACATTCCCCTCCGAAAATCTTCGGCTCGCCTGGCCAAAACCTGTTTTTTCCCGGGGGTTCTGTGAGGCCGTGACCTTTTGCAACGGCGGTGCGGCTTCCCTTAAAGGGGAGGATGCACTGCCACTGTCCGCCATTTTCTTTTTGTCGGCCGATAATTATGCCCCCAGGTTTGGACAGGCCGTCAACAGGCAGCCTAGCACCCCCTCTTGAATGCAAGGCTGCTGGCCTGGCCAAAACCCTCCCTGGTGGCCCAGTGGACCAAAGTTTTATAATCACGAAGGCTCTCCCTTTTAAGTGAAGGGAAGAGCCGTGCACCATGATGATGTCATCGCGGCGGTCACTCGAAACTTTCGCCCCTCAGGTGTTGCCACTGCCCCGTATCCACCCCTCTCGTGTGGTCACCGCCTCCATTAAGAGCGACTTACGGATCTGAATTTTAAAAAACAACAAAGAGCGGAATTTTGCTCAAGAGGCGACCTCGTTTCGGGTGGGGGGGCAATTTCTACCCCGTAGTGTGTTAATAAAGCAATGTGCTCTACCACCAGCCCACTGAACAGAAAGATTTCCAATATATCGCCATTCTGTGAGCGTGATCATGTAAACAGTAATCTTGTAACTAGCAGACACCATCTCAGATTTTCATGGACCTAATTAACAGGCACAAACATGTGAAAAAGTTACTCGACAAAAAATTCAAGATGGTCATCATTTAACTCATCAATAAGGTTTGTCAACTATTCTTGGGAAAATCGGGTATAGAATGTCAACATGGCATAACTCATTCTATAATTTAGCTTTATCAAAACACAACTACATTTTGTAGGTCATTTTACTTCATCTAAAGCCAACTAGTTTAAAAATGCAGACAAAGTTTAGAAACACTGTTCAACTAGTCAAATTCAACTTACTGAGCAGGACAATTTCTATTAAGTTTTTGTGGGGAGGATAAAAGAATGTGGGAGAATATAAATTCTGTGGGTGAGGCTAGGTGGGGGGGGGGGGTGGAGGGATTTTAACACAATAAACAAATGGATTTGGAGTGTGGAAGTAGTTAAATTGTTAAAAATCGGATTCCCAACCTGACCCCGCCTCCAATCCGCTCACTTCCAGTTTTAACAGAGGCAGCACTGGAAGCAGGTCGGAGGCGGGCAGCCAACCTGCTGCCAGGAGGCGGAATGCTAATTTAAATATTACAATGAGGCTGGAAGCCTCTTTTTTTGGTAATCACCATTTTGCTTTTAACTGCACGTGGACGGGTTTCACACACTTCGTAAAACATGGCAGTATTGCTGCATCCGGGAGATAAGTGGCTTTACACCTTCCTCGCCCAATCCCCGTGATTGGTGACCCTCTCACGAGGCCACCGATCGCATTCCTGGAGCCCCCGCCACGACCATCCCAAGGCTAGCACAATCTCCCCTCCACCAGTCGCTTGATATCCACGATTTTCTCGACCAACCCAGCCCGCTCCGGTCCCTCACTGTCGGCAATATTCTCTCTCCCCAACCCCTGTTTCACAATCTGAGTGATCTTCTCTCGACTCCCCCCTCCCACCATCCAGAGGCTGGCACCGGCCCCCATCCGATCATTCCCTCCTCTGTGCAGTCTAGAGCCAGTCTCTCCAACTGGCTGACTGCAGGCGGAAAACCAAGGCCTCGCATGCAGATCAGGCCCTGCCGTTAAAATTGGCAAGGTCTGCACCGCCTCGGAGCCCCCTGCCCCCAACCTGCTTTCCTCCTTACCAAAAGTATTGATATCCAATTTCTCAATGAAATCCCAGAATCGTTCTATGACATCCTGTACTTGCTTTTCACATTTACCCTGTAGAAGCAAACATAGAGGAAAAAAAAGTCATTAATATTGTGACCTAACAATAGATCTCAGCGTACAGCTATATTTTGACCATTAGGTCAATGCACAGCTGTTTCAGGTGCACATTGATGTGGAAGTGACAGTATAATTTTGCTCCCATTTTTTTGGACAGCTGGTGCTGGTAATAGTTCTGCTGTTGCCATTTACTCCTCTTTTGATTTTTTACTGGTTCCATTACTATCCATTGTTGCCTTGCACCATCATCCCTTTTGTCATTTAATTACTCCTGCCTCTGTACTTGCTTAAAACCTTTACCAGTTCTTTTCAAAAAGTAATCGACCTGAAACATTAACTCTGTTTCTCTCTCGGTGCTGCCTGGCCTGCTAAGCATGTCCAGCATTTTCTGTTTTTATTATAATATAACTTTGGAGCTTGTTTCAGATTTGACTCCTGATATAACTGACCAATTAGCCTGTGTTGGTGACAATGGTTCAGAGTTGAATGTTGACCAAGACACTGGGAAAACTCTAAACTCTTTGAATAGTACCATGTTAATCTGGACAGTAACTCCAAAAAAAAATGCAGCATTTTCTCTGGGGCTATTTCCGTTGGAGCAGAGAAGGCAAAGAGAAAAATTAAAGGAGTTTTTAAAATTACAAGTGGTTTGGATAGGGTGAGTAGGAAGAGACTATTGCTTTGATTGGAGAGTCAATGGCAAGGGATCATCAAATTAAAATTTAAGAGTGAGGAAAGGGATTAGGATTAATTTCTTTAAACAGTTGTTTCATTGATATTTAATCACAAGGGAAATAACTAAAGCTGATGAAAGGAAGTTAAGTCAAGTTTAGTGAAATTTAAGCATTTTTAAATGTTTTGTTGGGTTTAAAAATGTTAAAACTCAGTTAGCAATTTTTTGGGGGAGGGATTACATTGCTTATTTAAAAGAGGAATGAAGTTTAATTGAGCACTGCAATCAAAAATATATCAATCCTATCTCCACTTTGGGCAAAATATTCAAAATCATCATTTTGAGAGTTATTGGTTTTAAAGGAAAACCTCTTGGCCACTTCTAATTTGCATCTCAGTAATTCAATTACTGTAACTATGGCAGGCATCACTACAAATATTGTGCAAATGCAAGAATACTTAAGTAAATATTGCAATCTTAATGCAACATTTACAGAACTAATGAAGCATTTTCCTAGTTATTGGACATGCAAAATAATGTACAATGGATAGACTGTTTATGAAACATAATCTGCTATAAGGATGGTCCTGAGCAGGTTAATTAAAAAAAAGAGTTGTACGGTTTCATGGGTACTTTCAGTTCCTTTGCTAAGTGCCCATTCTTTACACATAGTCTGTTGACACTTGTTGCCTATTTGACTACAGTAGTCCTCACAATCCAGGCCCATGCTTTCCTGATTATAGGCATCCACACACATATACTGAAAGGGTTGCTGGATACGGATCAGAAGCAGGAATCCTGGGAAACTGTTGCTCCCCTTAATCAAGGCCATGAAGTCCAATAGTTGTGGTGCTGTCACCGCAGAGGTCAACTAACTAAGCACAGAGTATTGAAACTGGGATCTTTCTATGTATGACTCTTACATACCAGAAAGGTCCCAGTTCCAATACTCACTGTGCTTCTACTTAATCAGCTTAGCTAATGGGAGGAGGGATGTTAGCATTTAATACCACCATGAGATTTCAAATGTTTCATTTCTCCACAAATACCCCATGACCTTATGCTGAAAGCTTGAATTTTCTCCCTCCTTCACAGCCAATACTATTTCACAAAAACTTATCTTGTTTCTCTATACACCAAAAATAGTATACACGGTCATTGAAACTATTACGCTAAGTAAAAGTTGTTTTTGTGAGTTCCAAAAAAATAGCATCAGTAAAGAGCACAAGCTCCAATCACAGTGCTAGACTAAGTCACCATTTAAACTTACGGCAAGAAAGGATCAAGAACTTAAAGAAAAGGAACCTAGGGCATTTTCTGCAAAACAAATTTAATGTAAATAAAATGACCGGTTCAAATATATTACCTACAATATCAAAAGAAAACTCCATAACGGTTATGGCAGTCTGGTAATTATTGTACTGGACTGGCAACCCAGAGATTGAGTGTTCAAATCCCATCATGGCAAGTTGCAAAATTGAACTGAACATATCTTGTCAAAAAGCCCAACTGCTCCTTCAGGAATCAAACATGCCACTTTTACTCAGTCTGGGCAATAAATACTGCCTTGCCAGTGTTACCTACATCTTAAGAATTTTTTTAAAAATCCACCTTTGCTTGCAGTTTAACCACTGAAAGCCAGAAGGTTAGACGCAGATGGAAAAACTGTCTGCAGCTGGTCCATGATGGAACCAAGAGATGACAAAGGCAATACCTGCAAAGGACAGGGAAAATCTACAAAAATCTCACATTTTCCCTATGTTGTAGTTCCAGGAAATAAGAGGAAGAAATGGGAAAGAGCAACAAAAGAAATCAAAATTAAATGTACCCTTACACCAATCAAGAGTATGATAAAAGTGGCATTGCCTTCTCTAGGTTTTGATTTAGGGGCTAGTTCTTTATAAAAAATACAAGTCATGTGGGGTGTTTAACAGCCAGCCAGAGCCAGGGTCTTGAACCAGGCCTTCCTGATACACTATTATGAGGTCTGTTGTTATGATCTACCCAACAGGGTTGAAAAAATTGTAAATCTTCAAATGTACAGAGACTTAGGGGCCGAATTTGGTGCAGGTTGCGCCTGCAGCCGCCGAGGATCCGCTGGAAATGTGTGTTTCCTGGACAATTCCTCCGCAACCGCCAATCTGCTGTCCAGGTTCCACCCGCCGCTTGATAGGTCGTGGAGGGATCTGCCGGTGTGACGTCATGCTGGATGCTGCAAATCGGCCATTTTGGTGAGGGATGCTGGCCTCAGATCGACCTGCCGCCCGCCAGAAGGACCACTCACAAAAAGCAGGTCTGGCCTGGTTGTGAGTCGGACGGCAGGGAGAAGGGCTCAGAGTGCTGCAGCGCTGCACATCGCCGCTATGGTGGGACTGCTGGATAAAAGTTTGGTGGATGTTGCTTTACTTTATTGCTGATGGTCATCTTTAATTTGGATGTGATAAAAGCCACTGAAATGTATCTAGGCTGATGGAAACTTTTTTCTTTGACCTTGCTGAAAGACCTTCATTGAGAAGCCCAATGGCGAAGGCAAAATAATTATGAATAAGTGAAGTCACAATGTGTCCATCCAAGCTGATTAATTAATTCTGTGACAGTCCTTCAAGAAGTTCTCAGGGAAACACTACATATCACAGAGGGTGAGGGGGTTAGGGTTAGAATGATCTATTGTAAGCCCGAGACAGCTGCAGACTCTGGCAACAATTGTATGGGAGGAAAAGAGTATAAAGTTACAGCTATTCGACTTTAGGGGCAGTGCGATTACAGACCAAACTGAGGAAGGACTACGGTCAATAGAACATAGCAAGAGACAAGCGCCGTGGTGACTCAGTGGCCTACCATTGAGGTTTCAACGACTAGACTGTCACTATCGCCTTGTTAATGTGTCTTTCTTTGTACTGCAAGGAAACTATTTCATAAAATCTGTTCTGATTCATCACTAAAGACCTGTACCCAGTGTGCCTTGTTGTGGTGACGGACATGTCTATTCTGAGAGATATAAGTAATCTGACACATCGAATAACCCTCACAGCACATAAAGCGTGTTGCGATGACCATTATACAGTGCAGTCATATGTGGGCGGGAAGATATTCCTGATAAAGCAGATGACCTGAGGGACAGATGTATGTTTCTCACAAGGCACCACACATGAAGTTAAAATCAGACACTCACCAAGAGAGGGTCAACAATGTGAGTGTATTTACAAGTGCACAATATCAAAGGTTACACAACATTATTACATTTACAAAGATTTACACCACCAACACTCACCCCTCTACCCAGCAAAACCACCTCCCCCCCCCTCCCCCCCCACCCAAAGCGATGCCCAAGCTCCTCTTCCTTGCCCCACCTACACCACGGTGTCCCGCTCCCCTGCCCCTGGTTGACGAGATTGTGTAGATATGTGCGAAGGCAGGGGGCGCGGCCGAAGTCGCTGGGATCACTTGCTCCTCCGGATCGGTCTGCCTTGAGGGTGTGGGGTCAGGGGCTTAAACTGCGCATCCAGAAGTCATTTCTTGCCTCATCGTCTCAACAGTCTCGGTTGTGCGCTCCAACACAGTGATGAGCCGGTCCATCTTGTCATCATGCTGCTGGGTGAAGGTGGTCATGCTGGCAGCTATCCCAGTCATGGTCTGGAGCATATCGCGACCTATCTGCACACTTGTCAGTGATAGCTGGACCATCTCCAGAATTGCAGAGAGGATGGTGAATCCTCAGCTGGATGCTCGCTCCTGGTGGGTTCTGGCACCTTGCTTGCCTTTGCGCCACGGCCTCCGCGCTTGGTTGAGCTTGCCAGTGTGGAGTCTGTTTCAAACCCCAGGAACTCCGGGGCCGATGATGAGGTTCTGCTAACACCTGGCTCACATGGCAGAAGGCTGCTATCATCCTGTTCCTGCTCCTGGAGCTCAAGGGGCTCAAAGCCAGGTCCTTCTCCCTCCTCTCTCTCTCTCCTCTTCTTCATGGCTCAGGGTGATGGAGGCTTGCCACAACCACCCCGGGTGAGGTCTTTGTACCTGCGCTCCACCTCCATCATGAGCTCCTTCAATTTCTGCTCATTAAACCATGGAGCACTGGGCCTGGTTTTGCCAGTTTTCATTGCTGATCGTCAATGGTGAAATGAATGGCTGATCAACAGTTTGTGTGTCAATTTCTTCGACTGCCTCGCCGCAGCCTCCTCCTCTCTCCTCGCCGCCTCCTCTCCGCCGCAGCCTCCTCCTCGCTGCAGCCTCCTCCTCTCTCCTCGCCGCCTCCTCTCCGCCGCAGCCTCCTCCTCGCTGCAGCCTCCTCCTCTCTCCTCGCCGCCTCCTCTCCGCCGCAGCCTCCTCCTCGCTGCAGCCTCCTCCTCTCTCGCCGCCGCAGCCTCCTCTCCTCCTCGCCGCAGCCTCCTCCTCTCTCCTCGCCGCAGCCTCCTCTCCTCCTCGCCGCAGCCACCTCCTCGCCGCCGCCTCCTCTCCTCCTCGCCGCAGCCTCCTCCTCTCTCCTCGCCGCAGCCTCCTCTCCACAGCCTCCTCTCCGCCGCAGCCTCCTCCTCCTCTCCGCCGCCGCAGCCTCCTCTCCTCCGCACCCTCCTCTCTCCTCGCCGTAGCCTCCTCTCCTCCTCTCTCCTCGCCGCAGCCTCCTCCTCCTCTCCGCCGCAACCTCCTCCTCGCTGCAGCCTCCTCCTCCTCTCCGCCGCAACCTCCTCCTCGCTGCAGCCTCCTCCTCCTCTCCGCCGCAACCTCCTCCTCGCAGCCTCCTCCTCCTCCTCTCCGCCGCCACCTCCTCCTCTCTCCTCGCCGCAGCCTCCTCTCCTCCTCTCTGCCACAGCAGCCTCCTCTCCGCCGCAGCCTCCTCTCCGCCGCCACCTCCTCCTCGCCGCAGCCTCCTCCTCTCTCTGCCGCAGCCTCCTCCTCCTCTCTCCTCCCTCACAGCCTCCTCCTCTCTCGCCGCAGCCGCCTCCTCTCTCCTCGCTGCAGCCTCCTCCTCCTCCTCTCGCCGCAGCCTCCTCTCCTCCTCTCTGCCGCAGCCTCCTCCTCGCCGCAGCCTCCTCCTCTCTCTGCCGCAGCCTCCTCCTCTCCTCGCCGCAGCCTCCTCCTCTCTGCCGCAGCCTCCTCCTCTCTCCTCGCCGCAGCCTCCTCCTCTCTGCCGCAGCCTCCTCCTCTCTCCTCGCCGCAGCCTCCTCCTCTCTCTGCCGCAGCCTCCTCCTCTCTCCTCGCCGCAGCCTCCTCCTCTCTCCTCGCCGCAGCCTCCTCTCCTCCTCTCCGCCGCAGCCTCCTCCTCTCCTCGCCGCAGCCTCCTCCTCTCTCTGCCGCAGCCTCCTCCTCTCTCTGCCGCAGCCTCCTCCTCTCTCCTCGCCGCAGCCTCCTCCTCTCTCTGCCGCAGCCTCCTCCTCCTCTCTCCTCCCTCACAGCCTCCTCCTCTCTCGCCACAGCCGCCTCCTCTCTCCTCGCTGCAGCCTCCTCCTCCTCCTCTCGCCGCAGCCTCCTCTCCTCCTCCCTCACAGCCTCCTCCTCTCTCCTCGCCGCAGCCTCCTCCTCCTCTCTCCTCGCCGCAGCCTCTCAAATGCCAACTCTATCCTCTCCTCTCACACACTCAGGTGGAATTAGGTGGTGTGCCTTTATCCGCATGTGCAGTACAGCAATCAGCCTCAAACAGCCCCAAAATGATGACACGGCGGAAGACAAAAACTACAATTAAAAAATCGCTAAGTCTCGCGCACGCACATTGGAGGCCCTCCGAAGATCCCTGAGTGGAGAGGCCTCCAACTGCAGCACATTGATGACGCCAGCCGCTCACTCCTGCTCGGTGACTGACGCTGACGCCCACACAATGGAGCCAAAAATAGCTCCCAACAGGACCCGGCGGCAAAAAGGTAGGTGCCGCCCAGGAGCCGCCGAGAAATGGGTGGCGACTAAATTTGTCCCCTTAATGATTGTTAGTCAAATGTAGACTGAACCAGTTTCTTTTTGAATTTGAGGAGACAGCTAATTAAAATCCAGGATGCCCCGAGAATTCTCTCTGGAAAAATTTATATAAAAGAAACATCTAAAAAAGTGTTTCTGATCAGTGGCAGGCAGTTGGAAAATCTCCATGAGAACAGACAATTTAAAAATCTCAGATGAGCCATGCAAGAAATAGTTAGAAAATCTCAGAAGAGACAGATTTATACTCCTGAAAGAGAAGTACTGTGTGTATTAAGGAGTTGTTTACAAAATCGTAATTTATCTCTTAAAATTGCACTGTTTTATTACTGAGCCAAACCAATGAGTTGGATAAAAGACTTCTATTGTGAATATAGAACCATTTTTATCACTGTTAAGATTAGTCACTTGTTCATTATTTGTTTAATAAATGTGTTATTTTAAATTTTAAACAAGGCTTGCTATGATGCTCTGGGCCAAAGATGGAAAGTGGGATTATATGAAACACTAAAATAGTCCAATACCTAAAAGCAATTACTAAACATGGTTTGCAGTTCATTTACCAGAGCATGGTACCAAGAGCTTACTTAAATATTAAGACTCCAAGGTTTCAGGAGCTGTGACTCACCCACAAGACAGATTTAAGATAGGACAGCAGAAATAATCTGGGTCAGAAAAGATGCAAAAATGTTACGGAGTTAAGTAAACTTTTTTTAGTAAAATAGTGTTCTTGTTCAATAAAATAACTACAAGTCCTTAGTAAACCGTGGATACACATACTACCTAATCACTCAGCAGTAAAAGTTACCACTTACATGTCCATCACAGAATCCAACAGTGCAGGGTTTCCCTTTGCGCAGATACAGAAATTGTTTGTTTTGATCTATATATGGACTGCAAATTCCACTATCTCTGCAGCAAACTTTGCAGGAATCATCCGTTTCTAAATATGATAAAATCATTTAAAATATTATAATATGTATTAATTCAACATATAGTTATAGTAAAATACTGCAAATAGCCAGGTGAGAATGTAATCCCACGTAGAAGATGCACGTTTAAAAATAACATTCGGGTATTCAGCAGACATTCTAAATGTTCACTCAAGAATCCAACTCTCTTTCTCCTCTAATCTTCCCTCAGATTGTCCCCTTACCCTTCCTCTTCAGAAGGCAGTGACTATGTTAGAGTTGGTTTCCACAAGCAGCAGCAGTACTCCACTACTTTTAGAAATTTTAGAAACAAGTTTGATCGATTGGCCAACAATCCTGCCTCCATTGGAATTCTCCCATCCAATGTTTCCAATACACCATATCCCTCAATCCTCTCTGCTCACGTCAGTGCCATGAGGTAGTTCACTGTGCCAGAGTGAGAGGAGACATATTAACATATTCAACTCTCTATGCTGTGAGTTACAGATGCTTGCTTTACATGGAGAGGTACAGAGTGAGATCATGGATTTCACCAGAGAGAGAGAAACATCACCACCTACAGCAGCACTGGTAGAGGAATTGAGCAAATCATGTCCCTGTTGTCATGGGAAATGGCAAGTGGTGACCAGGCAATAAAATAAATCTTAAAACAAACTGGTAAAATTGAAGTAGATTCAAATTTTGCCTCATATACTATACTAAACATGTCAATATTATCTGCAGGAAAGAGTCTATGTATACCAGCAGTTTTGTTTAGACAAGGCCTGTATAAATCATCAGAACCTACAGAAATCACTATAAAAATGAAGCTCCTCACTCACCATTGCAAGCACATGACTTGAGACCTCTCTCTGCCTCACAGAAAGGGATGCATTCCCCATTTGAACACTTTCCCATGTCCACACAGATTGTCTCATCTGCAGCATTATCAGGAGCAGGACAAAACTGGTCAGTCCCTATCAATAAGAGATTGTATTACAGTTTGAAATACAACAGTAGAGAAGATGATCCAATTTTAAGGAAGCTTGGAACAATTTAAAAATAAATATTGTAGCTGAGAAAACAATTGCAACAGTTCAGTCATGATCAGCTTGTCAGTAAGCTATCCATTTTCAGATTAATCATCTAAAATTACTTTGGACACAGCCAAGATTCTCCTGACATTAACTCATGATTTTTGGACAGTAATCTGGCATTCAGATAACAAGTGGTAGCCCTTTCCCAACTGGAAATGTGCCAGGTTTGTCTCCTGACGCATGTTCAGGTGGGCAGGTCCACCAACCATAGAAGTGCCCACCTCAAACAGGTGTGTGCGTCATTTTAACATTAATTTGGTGGCATGTCCATCCTGCATTCATTTCCTGACAGGTAGGCCATTTCCAGGCTTACTAAGCAGCAGTCACTATCCTGGAGGTCATAGAAAGGGTATTTTAACCATTGAATCATTTACTTTTTTCCTTCTGGCAGATACGTTTCATAGCCTTTATGCAAATTGTTGGAAATTATGTTTTTTCTACAACATCATTACTCGCACCAAAGGGAATCTCACTGAGTTACATCTTTGGAAAAGGAGGATGACATATGAAGGCTTGCCAGGCACACTAGCATCTGCAGAGCGAGGTGAACATTTCTCACTTTGGCAGATGATTAGTGCTGGGGTAGAGGTGGCTATTCTCCAAGTAGTTGGAACAACAGCCTAGATGGCACAGATATGTGAATACATGACTAACTGTAATATTGGATCACAGCACATCATTCTTTCAGTAGCACTACATGAAATAAGTCAAGCTAGGGTGATCAAGAGCCAGAGTTGCCTGATCAGTCTTATCCATTTCTGCAGTTCCCGGCAAAATGGTTTTTTCAGTGCTGCAAGGACACCAACAATTATCAAGCAGCACATTGCTGACACATTCAATGACAGCAGCAATCAGCTGTGGTCTGAACTTTGGCAACAACTCATTACAGGCATGTTGCAATGCTGACCTCTGGGGATGGTGTCATTGAGTAGCACAGAGGGCAATATTCATTGCAAGCACCAACTCCACTTCAGCAGCTAAACAGAAGGTCATGTGCTGGACTGCTCAGACCTTGCCTGCAGATTCACAGCCACATCTTGGGTTTCCTTTATCTTCATTTTTGCTGGCCCCTGCAGTCTTAGTAATGGGTTGAGATGCTTGATGAAGCTTTATGAAATCTCTTAAAAGTATTGTCATCCTATTATGGACCTCCCTTTAAATGTTACTTACACACAGCTTTCCGCTCCCACTCACCAGTACAAGTGGATTCTCCTTTGCATGTCGCATTGATTGCTTCCTGACACTTCTTTCCAGCCTTTTCAAATTGACAATCCTTGCAGCATGGACTGTTCTTGTCACTTTGGAAATAGTTATTATTGAAATAAATTCTACCTCCAAACAATCCTAACTGCATACAAATGTCAAAAAAATGATTGAATCAAAGATAATCTTTCCTAAAAATGTGTTAAAAATTATTTAAACTGAAGAATTTTGTAATTTTGCAGATTTCTCATTTTGTGCTACAGGTATTTACACCCTTTGTTTAAAATGATACTGAATGCTCAGGATTATCCCAAGCATATCTAATTCTAATCCACAGTACCAAGAATTCAAAATATTAAAGGGAATTAGAATAGAAAATATACAGATCTTTATTTCAAAGCCTGCAAAGAATAGTCATTACTTAAAAGGGTTGAAATACATGCTTATTTTCAATATATTTATGAGGGACTGCTTGTAAAATGTTCATCTGTCTCGCTAAGGATTCAGTTGGTAAATGCAGCATGTAACTGAGACATGCAGACCAACGGATTCAGATTAAATTTCCAGTCAAAGGATTAAATATTATTTATACTTCCAAAATCACTGTACATCAAACAATAACTGTTTACCTGCAATTTTTGTCTATCTTGAGTTGACATTGTGGAGTGCAACATTTGTCCTCATTTAGATGTAGAAGCCCAGGATCACACTGCTCTCCTTCATCCACACGTGAATTCCCACATACTTTGTTGTTCCTTTTTTGAAAGCACTTGGATGCTTTATTGATTAGTGTCTGGTAAATTGACCGTTTGCTGCAGTTGGAAAACAGCTGGAGAATCAAACGTTATATGAGACACATAATTTCACAACCCATTAAACATTTAAAAAAATGAATAAATGCAGCAGCACATTATTTAAATAATGACCATTTTCATGCTTATACATATTCAGTTCATATGCCTTTCTGTGAGTGTTAGAAGTCAGGGGTAAAGCTTCACTTTTCAAACAGAGAAATAATAAGAACGTAAGAAATAGGAGCAGGAGTAGGCCACCTGGCCTCTCGAGCCTGCTCCGCCATTTAATAAGATCATGGCTGACCTGATCATGGACTCAGCTACATTTCCCTGCCTGCTCCCCATAATCCTTTATTTCCTTATCACTCAAAAATCTGTTTATCTTCGCCTTAAATATATTCAATGACCCAGCCTCCACAGCTCTCTGGGGCAGAGAATTCCATAGATTTACAACCCTCAGAGAAGAAATTCCTCCTCATCTCAGTTTTAAATGGGCGGCCTCTTATTCTGAGACTATGTCCCCTAGTTTTAGTTTCCCCTATGAGTGGAAATATCCTCTCTGCATCCACCTTGTCGAGCCCGCTTATCTTATATGTGTTGGAGAGGCGGGAGTCTGGAGTCGGCGAGAGGCCTACAAAAGGCCGCGAGAGGCGTCGGGAGGTGTGTCGGAGAGGCACGAGTCCAGGGTCGGCGAGAGGCCTATAAAGGCCACGAGAGGGGGCGGGAGGTGCATCAGAGAGGCTCGAGTCCGGGGTCGGTGAGAGGCCTATAAAGGCCATGAGAGGCGTCAAGAGGTGCGTCGGAGAGGCGCGAGTCCGGGGTCGGCGAGAGGCCTATAAAGGCCGTGAGAGGCGCGAGTCCGGGGTCGGCGAGAGGCCTATAAAGGCCGCGAGAGACGTCGGGAAGTGCATCGGAGAGGCGGGAGTCCGGGGTCGGCGAGAAGTGTACAAAAGGCGAGCTTGTGCAGCTACAGTGAGAAGGTAAAAAAGAAGTAGAAAGAAATAGAAAGGTGACGTCACAGCCAAGGTGGTAAGTGATTGGCTGGTGATTGGTAAGTAGTTTTTCTTTTTTCTCTTCTATATCAGTGACTAACTTTTAGCATTGTTGTTGCCAATTTAAGTTAATCTAAGGCTTAAGTCATGGCAGGAGAGCTCAGACACGTGTTATGCTCCCTCCTGTACTATGTGGGAAATCAGGGACGCCGCTGGTGTCCCTGACAACTACGTGTGCGGGAAGTGTATCCGTCTTCAGCTCCTGATGGACCGCGTTGCAGAATTGGAGCTGAAGGTTGATTCACTCTGGAGCATCCACGATGCTGAGAATGACGTGAATAGCACGTTTAGTGAGTTGGTGTTACCGCAGGTAAAGGGTCCACAGCCAGATAGGGAATAGAAGACCAGCAGGAAGAGCAGCGCAAGGAAGGTAGTGCAGGGATCCCCTGCGGTCATCCCCCTGCAAAACAGATACACCGCTTTGAGTACTGTTGAGGGGGATAACTCATCAGGGGGGAGCAGCAGCAGCCAAGTTCATGGCACCGTGGCTGGCTCTGCTGCACAGGAGGGCAGGAAAAAGAGTGGGAGAGCGATAGTGATAAGGGATTTGATTGTAAGGGGAATAGATAGGCGTTTCTGCGACCGCAACCGAGACTCCAGGATGGTATGTTGCCTCCCTGGTGCAAGGGTCAAGGATGTCTCGGAGCGGGTGCAGGACATTCTGAAAAGGGAGTATGAACAGCCAGTTGTCGTGGTGCACATTGGTACCAACGATATAGGTAAAAAAACAGGATGAGGTCCTATGAGACGAATTTAAGGAACTAGGAGCTAAATTAAAAAGTAGGACCTCAAAAGTAGTAATCTCGGGATTGCTACCAGTGCCACGTGCTAGTCAGAGTAGGAATCGCAGGATAGCTCAGATGAATACGTGGCTTGAGCAGTGGTGCAGCAGGGAGGGATTCAAATTCCTGGGGCATTGGAACCGGTTCTGGGGGAGGTGGGACCAGTACAAACTGGACGGTCTGCACCTAGGCACGATCAGAACCAATGTCCCAGGAGGAGTGTTTGCTAGTGCTGTTGGGGAAGACTTAAACTAATATGGCAGGTGGATGGGAACCAATGCAGGGAGACAGAGGGAAACAAAATGGAGTCAGAAGCAAAAGACAGAAAGGAGTTGAATAAAAGTGGAGGGTAGAGAAACCCAAGGCAAAAAACAAAAAGGGCCACTTTGCAGCAAAATTCTAAAGGGTCAAAGTGTGTTAAAAAGGCAAGCCTGAAGGCTCTGTGCCTCAATACGAGGAGTATTCGGAATAAGGTGGACGAATTAACTGTGCAGATAGCAGTTAACGGATACGATGTGGTTGGCATCACGGAGACATGGCTCCAGGGTGACCAAGGCTGGGAACTCAACATCCAAGGGTATTCAACATTTAGGAAGGATAGACAGAAAGGAAAAGGAGGTGGGGTGGCATTGCTGGTTAAAGAGGAAATTAATGCAATTGTAAGGAAAGACATTAGCTTGGATGATGTGGAATCAGTATGGGTGGAGCTACGGAATACCAAAGGGCAGAAAACACGAGTGGAAGTTGTGTACAGATCTCCAAACAGTAGTAGTAATGTTGGGAAGGGCATCAAACAGGAAATTAGGGGTGCATGCAATAAAGGTGCAGAAGTTATCATGGGTGACTTTAATATGCATATAGATTGGGCTAACCAAACTGGAAACCATACGGTGGAGGAGGATTTCCTGGAGTGCATAGGGGATGGTTTTCTCTACCAATATGTCGAGGAACCAACTAGGGGGGAGGCTATCTTAGACTGGGTGTTGTGTAATGAGAGAGGATTAATTAGCAATCTCGTTGTGCGAGGCCCCTTGGGGAAGAGTGACCATAATATGGTGGAATTCTACATTAGGATGGAGAATGAAACATTTAATTCAGAGACCATGGTCCAGAACTTAAAGAAGGGTAACTTTGAAGGTATGAGTCATGAATTGGCTAGGATAGATTGGCGAATGATACTTAAGGGGTTGACAGTGGATGGGCAATGGCAGACATTTAGAGACGGCATGGATGAACTACAACAATTGTACATCCCTGTCTGGCGTAAAAATAAAGAAGGGAAGGTGGCTCAACCGTGGCTATCAAGGGAAATCAGGGATAGTATTGAAGCCAAGGAAGTGGCATACAAATTGGCCAGAAATAGCAGTGAACCTGGGGACTGGGAGAAATTTAGAACTCAGCAGAGGAAGACAAAGGGTTTGATTAGGGCAAGGAAAATAGAGTACGAGAGGAAGCTTGCAGGGAACATTAAAATGGACTGCAAAAGCTTCTATAGATATGTAAAGAGAAAAGTAAAGACAAATGTAGGTCCCCTAAAGTCAGAATCAGGGGAAGTCATAACTGGGAACAAAGAAATGGCAGACCAATTGAACAAGTACTTTGGTTCGGTATTCACGAAGGAGGACACAAACAACCTTCCGGATATAAAAAGGGGTCAGAGGGTCTAATAAGAAGGAGGAATTGAGGGAAATCCTTATTAGTCGGGAAATTGTGTTGGGGAAATTGATAGGATTGAAGGCCGATAAATCCCCAGGGCCTGATGGTCTGCATCCCAGAGTACTTAAGGATGTGGCCTTGGAAAAGCAGATGCATTGACAGTCATTTTCCAACATTCCATAGACTCTGGATCAGTTCCTATTGAGTGGAGGGTAGCCAATGTAACCCCACTTTTTGAAAAAGGAGGTAGAGAGAAAACAGGGAATTATAGACCGGTCAGCCTGACATCGGAAGTGGGTAAAATGATGGAATCAATTATTAAGGATGTCATAGCAGCGCATTTGGAAAGAGGTGACATGATAGGTCCAAGTTAGCATGGATTTGTGAAAGGGAAATCATGATTGACAAATCTTCTGGAATTTTTTGAGGATGTTTCCAGTAAAGTGGACAAGGGAGAACCAGTTGATGTGGTGCATTTGGACTTTCAGAAGGCTTTCGACAAGGTCCCACACAAGAGATTAATGTGCAAAGTTAAAGCACATGGGATTGGGGGTAGTGTGCTGATGTGGATTGAGAACTGGTTGGCAGACAGGAAGCAAAGAGTAGGAGTAAATGGGTACTTTTCAGAATGGCAGGCAGTGACTAGTGGGGTACCGCAAGGTTCTGTGCTGGGGCCCCAGCTGTTCACATTGTACATTAATGATTTAGACGTGGGGATTAAATATAGTATCTCCAAATTTGCAGATGACACTAAGTTGGGTGGAAGTGTGAGCTGCAAGGAGGATGCTATGAGGCTGCAGAGTGACTTGGATAGGTTAGGTGAGTGGGCAAATGCATGGCAGATGAAGTATAATGTGGATAAATGTGAGGTTATCCACTTTGGTGGTAAAAACAGAGAGACTATTATTTGAATGGTGACAGATTAGGAAAAGGGGAGGTGCAACGAGACCTGGGTGTCATGGTACATCAGTCATTGAAGGTTGGCATGCAGGCACAGCAGGCGGTTAAGAAAGCAAATGGCATGTTGGCCTTCATAGCGAGGGGATTTGAGCACAGGGGCAGGGAGGTGTTACTACAGTTGTACAGGGCCTTGGTGAGGCCACACCTGGAGTATGGTGTACAGTTTTGGTCTCCTAACTTGAGGAAGGACATTCTTGCTATTGAGGGAGTGCAGCGAAGGTTCACCAGACTGATTCCCGGAATGGCGGAACTGACATATCAAGAAAGACTGGATCAACTGGGCTTGTATTCACTGGAGTTCAGAAGAATGAGAGGGGATCTCATAGAAACGTTTAAAATTCTGACGGGTTTAGACAGGTTAGATGCAGGAAACATGTTCCCAATGTTGGGGAAGTCCAGAACCAGGGGTCACAGTCTAAGGATAAGGGGTAAGCCATTTAGGACCGAGATGAGGTGAAACTTCTTAACCCAGAGAGTGGTGAACCTATGGAATTCTCTACCACAGAAAGTTGTTGAGGCCAATTCACTAAATATATTCAAAAAGGAGTTAGATGTAGTCCTTACTACTAGGGGGGGATCAAGGGGTATGGCGAGAAAGCAAGAATGAGGTACTGAAGTTGCATGTTCAGCAATGAACTCATTGAATGGCGGTGCAGGCTCGAAGGGCCGAATGGCCTACTCCTGCACCTATTTTCTAACACCGCCTCCAGTGTACCATTGCAGCCTTCGGCCGCCTGATGGAGAGTGTTTGAAGACCTGACCCTCAAAAACTGCCACCAAGCCCATGGTCTACAGGGCTGTAGTAATACCCGCCTCCTATATGGCTCAGAGACATGGACCATGTACAGCAGACACCTCATGTTGCTGGAGAGATACCACCAACGATGTCTCCGCAAGATCCTACAAATCCCCTGGGAGGACAGAGGCACCAACGTTAGCGTCCTCGACCAGGCCAACATCCCCAGCATTGAAGCACTGACCATACTTGATCAGCTCCACCGCGGTTGGTCACATTGTTCGCATGCCAGACAGGAGACTCCCAAAGCAAGAGGGAGACAAAAAGGAGGCAAAAGCAAAAGACAGAAAGGAGATGAGGAAAAGTGGAGGGCAGAGAAACCCAAGGCAAAGAACAAAAAGGGCCACTGTACAGCAAAATTCTAAAAGGACAAAGGGTGTTAAAAAAACAAGCCTGAAGGCTTTGTGTCTTAATGCAAGGAGTATCCGCAATAAAGTGGATGAATTAATTGTGCAAATAGATGTTAACAAATATGATGTGATTGGGATTACGGAGACGTGGCTCCAGGATGATCAGGGCTGGGAACTCAACATCCAGGGGTATTCAACATTCAGGAAGGATAGAATAAAAGGAAAAGGAGGTGGGGTAGCATTGCTGGTTAAAGAGGAGATTAATGCAATAGTTAGGAAAGACATTAGCTTGGATGATGTGGAATCTATATGGGTAGAGCTGCAGAACACTAAAGGGCAAAAATCGTTAGTGGGAGTTGTGTACAGACCTCCAAACAGTAGTAGTGATGTTGGGGAGGGCATCAAACAGGAAATTAGGAGTGCATGCAATAAAGGTGCAGCAGTTATAATGGGTGACTTTAATATGCACATAGATTGGGCTAGCCAAACTGGAAGCAATACAGTGGAGGAGGATTTCCTGGAATGCATAAGGGATGGTTTTCTAGACCAATATGTCGAGGAACCAACTAGGGGGGAGGCCATCTTAGACTGGGTGTTGTGTAATGAGAGAGGATTAATTAGCAATCTCATTGTGCGAGGCCCCTTGGGGAAGAGTGACCATAATATGGTGGAATTCTGCATTAGGATGGAGAATGAAACAGTTAATTCAGAGACCATGGTCCAGAACTTAAAGAAGGGTAACTTTGAAGGTATGAGGCATGAATTGGCTAAGATAGATTGGCTAATGATACTTAGGGGGTTGACTGTGGATGGGCAATGGCAGACATTTAGAGAACGCATGGATGAATTACAACAATTGTACATTCCTGTCTGGCGTAAAAATAAAAAAGGGAAGGTGGCTCAACCGTGGCTATCTAGGGAAATCAGGGATAGTATTAAAGCCAAGGAAGTGGCATACAAATTGGCCAGAAATAGCAGCGAACCTGGGGACTGGGAGAAATTTAGAACTCAGCAGAGGAGGACAAAGGGTTTGATTAGGGTAGGGAAAATGGAGTACGAGAAGAAGCTTGCAGGGAACATTAAGGCGGATTGCAAAAGTTTCTATAGGTATGTAAAGAGAAAGAGGTTAGTAAAGACAAACGTAGGTCCCCTGCAGTCAGAATCAGGGGAAGTCATAACGGGGAACAAAGAAATGGCAGACCAATTGAACAAGTACTTTGGTTCAGTATTCACTAAGGAGGACACAAACAACCTTCCGGATATAAAAGTGGTCAGAGGGTCTATTAAGGAGGAGGAACTGAGGGAAATCTTTATTAGTCGGGAAATTGTGTTGGGGAAATTGATGGGATTGAAGGCCGATAAATCCCCAGGGCCTGATGGACTGCATCCCAGAGTACTTAAGGAGGTGGCCTTGGAAATAGCGGATGCATTGACAGTCATTTTCCAACATTCCATTGACTCTGGATCAGTTCCTATCGAGTGGAGGGTAGCCAATGTAACCCCACTTTTTAAAAAAGGAGGGAGAGAGAAAGCAGGGAATTATAGACCGGTCAGCCTGACCTCAGTAGTGGGTAAAATGATGGAATCAATTATTAAGGATGTCATAGCAGCGCATTTGGAAAATGGTGACATGATAGGTCCAAGTCAGCATGGATTTGTAAAAGGGAGATCATGCTTGACAAATCTTCTGGAATTTTTTGAGGATGTTTCCAATAAAGTGGACAAAGGAGTACCAGTTGATGTGGTATATTTGGACTTTCAGAAGGCTTTCGACAAGGTCCCACACAGGAGATTAATGTGCAAAGTTAAAGCACATGGGATTGGGGGTAGTGTGCTGACGTGGATTGAGAACTGGTTGTCAGACAGGAAGCAAAGAGTAGGAGTAAATGGGTACTTTTCGGAATGGCAGGCAGTGACTAGTGGGGTACCGCAGGGTTCTGTGCTGGGGCCCCAGCTGTTTACATTATACATTAATGATTTAGACGAAGGGATTAAATGTAGTATCTCCAAATTTGCGGATGACACTAAGTTGGGTGGCAGTGTGAGCTGCGAGGAGGATGCTATGAGGCTACAGAGTGACTTGGATAGGTTAGGTGAGTGGGCAAATGCGTGGCAGATGAAGTATAATGTGGATAAATGTGAGGTTATCCACTTTGGTGGTAAAAACAGAGAGACAGACTATTATCTGAATGGTGACAGATTAGGAAAAGGGAAGGTGCAGCGAGACCTGGGTGTCATGGTACATCAGTCATTGAAGGTTGGCATGCAGGTACAGCAGGCGGTTAAGAAAGCAAAAGGCATGTTGGCCTTCATAGCGAGGGGATTTGAGTACAGGGGCAGGGAGGTGTTGCTACAGTTGTACAGGGCCTTGGTGAGGCCACACCTGGAGTATTGTGTACAGTTTTGGTCTCCTAACTTGAGGAAGGACATACTTGCTGTTGAGGGAGTGCAGCGAAGATTCACCAGACTGATTCCCGGGATGGTGGGACTGACCTATCAAGAAAGACTGAATCAACTGGGCTTGTATTCACTGGAGTTTAGAAGAGTGAGAGGGGACCTCATAGAAACGTTTAAGATTCTGACGGGTTTGGACAGGTTGGATGCAGGAAGAATGTTCCCAATGTTGGGGAAATCCAGAACCAGGGGTCACAGTCTAAGGATAAGGGGTAAGCCATTTAGGACCGAGATAAGGAGAAACTTCTTCACCCAGAGAGTGGTGAACCTGTGGAATTCTCTACCACAGGAAGTAGTTGAGGCCAATTCACTAAATATATTCAAAAGGGAGTTAGATGAAGTCCTTACTACTCGGGGGATCAAGGGGTATGGCGTGAAAGCAGGAAGTGGGTACTGAAGTTTCATGTTCAGCCATGAACTCGTTGAATGGCGGTGCAGGCTAGAAGGGCTGAATGGCCTGCTCCTGCACCTATTTTCTATGTTTCTATGTTTCTATGTTTCTACTCGGAACTCCTTCATGGCAAACAAGCCAAAGGTGAGCAGAGGAAACGCTACAAGGACACCCTCAAAGGCCTCCCTGATAAAGTGCAACATCCTCACTGACACCTGGGAGTCCCTGGCCAGAGACTGCCCTAAGTGGAGGAAGTGCATCCGGGAGGGTGCACAACACCTCGAGTCTCATCACCGAGAGCATGCAGAAATCAAGTGCAGGCAACGGAAAGAGCGTGCGGCAAACTAGTCCCACCCACCCCTTCCCTCAACGACTATCTGCCCCACCTGTGACAGAGTCTGCGGTTCTCGTATTGGACTGTTCAGCCACCTAAGAACTCATGTTAAGAGTGGAAGCAAGTCCTCCTCGATTCCGAGGGACTGCCTATGATAATGATGATGATGATGATGATGAATGGATACCAGCATTTTCCCAATGACAGATGTTAGGCTAACTGGTCTATAGTTTCCTGCTTTTTGTCTGCCTCCTTTTTTAAATAGGGGCGTTATATTTTCGGTTTTCCAATCCGCTGGGACCGCCCCAAAATCCAGGGAATTTTGGTAGATTACAACCAATGTATCCACAATCTCTGTAGCCACTTCTTTTAAGACCTAAGGCTGTTAGCCATCAGATCCAGGGGACTTGTCCGCCTTTAGTCCCATTATTTTACCGAGTACTACTTCTTTAGTGATAGTGATTGTATTAAGTTCCTCCCTCCCTATAGCCCCTTGATTATCTGCTATTGGGATGTTGTTAATGTCTTCCACCGTGAAGACCAATACAAAATATTTGTTCAATATCTCTGCCATTTCCCTGTTCTCCATTATTAATTCCCCAGTCTCATCCTCTAGGGGACCAACATTTACTTTAGCCACTCTTTTCCTTTTTACGTACGTGTAGAAACTCTTACTATCTGTTTTTATATTCTGTGCTAGTTTACTTTCATAATCTATCTTCCCTCTCTATCATTTTTTAGTCGTTCTTTGCTGGCTTTTAAAAGTTTCCCAATCCTCTGGCCTCCCACTAGTCTTGGCCACATTGTGTGCCCTTGTTTTCAATTTGATACCATCCCTTATTTCCTTAGTTAGCCACGGATGGTTATCCCTGCTATTATTAAAGTCTTCCCTTCTCATTGGGATATATTTTTGTTGCGAGTTATGAAATATCTCCTTAAATGTCTGCCACTGCTCATCAACCGTCCCATACTTTAGTCTATTTTCCCAGTCCACTTTAGCCAACTCTGCCTTCATACCTTTGTAGTTTCCTTTATTTAAGCTTAGCACGCTGGTTTGAGATCCAACTTTCTCACCCTCCAACTGAATTTGAAATTCAACCATGTTATGGTCACTCATTCCTAGAGGATCCTTTACTGAGAGATCATTTATTAATCCTGTCTCATTACGCAGTACCAGATCTAAGATAGCCTGCTCTCTGGTTGGTTCCGCAACGTACTGTTCAAGGAAACTATCCTGAATACACTCTATGAACTCTTCAAGGCTACCCTGGCCAATTTGCTTTGTCCAATCAATATGAAGGTTAAAATCGCCCATGATTATTGCCGTTCCTTTTTTTTTAAAAAACAAGACTCCATTATTTCTTGATTTATACTCCGTCCAACAGTATAGCTATTGTTAGGGAGCCTATAGACTACGCCCATCAGCGACTTTTCCCCCTTATTATTCCTTATCTCCACCCAAACTGATTCAACATCTTGATCTTCTGAGCCAATATCATTTCTTGCTAATGCATTGATCTCATCCTTTATTAACAGTGCTACCCCACCTACTTTCCTTTCTGCCTGTCCTTCCGAATTGTCAAACACCCTGAATATTTTGTTCCCAGTCCAGGTCACCTTGCAACCACGTCTCTGTAATGGCTATCAGATCATACTCATTTGTATCTATTTGTGCCGTCAACTCAGCTGTTTTGTTATGAATGCTATGTGCATTCAGATAAAGAGCTTTTAAATTAGTTTTTTTTTTTAAAAACCATTTTTTCTTGCTTTGACCCCACTTTCTGATTCACTTTTATGTTTATACATTCTGTCCCTTCCTGGCACGCTCTGCTTTTCATTTCCCCCAGTGCTAACCTGCTCTACTGCCTTCTCCTTATTCTTTGACTTTGTAAATTTTCGCTCACCTGAATCCTCCCCCCCACTAATTAGTTTAAAGCCCTCTCCACAGCCCTAGTTATTTGATTCGCCAGGACCCTAGACCCAGCACAGTCTAAGTGGAGCCCGCCCCAACGGAACAGCTCTCTCTTACCCCAGTACTGGTGCCAGTGTGCCACGAACCAAAACTCATTTCTTCCACACAAGTCTTTGAGTCACGTGTTTAACTCTTTGATCTTATTTACCCTATGCAAATTTGCACATGGCTCAGGTAGTAATCCAGAGATTATTATCTTTGTGGTTTTGCTTTTTAATTTGGCCCCTAGCTGCTCAATCCCTCAGCAGAACCTCTTTGTTTATCCTACCTATGTCGTTGGTACCCATGTGGACCATGACAACTGGATCTTCCCCCTCCCAGTCCTGAGAAGATGTCCTTAACCCTGGCACCATGCAGGCAACACAGCCTTCGGGGCTCACGCTCACGGCTGCAGAGAACCTTCTCTATCCCCCTAATGATACTGTCCCCTACCACTACAACGTTTCTTTTTACTCCCCCCACTTGAATGGCTCCCTGGATCACAGTTTGCTTATCCTCCCTGCTCTCGTCCACACAGGGAGTAAGAGCCTCGAACCTGTTGGACAAGATCAAGGGCTGAGGCTCGTTCATCACTACCTCCTGACTCCCCATACCTGCCTCGCTTGTAGTCACACCCTCTTGTCCACTGACCACGGACAAAATTTGAATTAATTAATCCAAGGGATGTGACTGCCTCCTGGAACACAGTCCAGGTAGCTCTCACATGCAACAGCATGTCCAGTACAAGTGGATCAGTGGGTGAAGAGGTTGGTGGAGGCCCGCCAAATCGCTTCATAAGTGAGAAGTAAAATGCATCTGGCCAAGTTAAATACTCAGCCTAGCACTGTATTTGCTAGGGAAGTTTAAAACATAAGCATGATACGTTTGTTTCTATTACATGTTACTATATGATAAATTAAACTGAATTACAGCATAAGCAATTGTTCTTTTTAAAGGCTTCTCGATATCTATAAATAACACTAGAAACAAATTTAACTCTTATTCCATAACTTCATATCTGCAAATTTAATGTTTAAAAACCTTTGTTAAACCTCTTGCGTATTGTGTCGTGATGGAGGAAATGCTGTAGTATCACCGATGCTTATGGTACAACATGTTAATGCTCGAGAAACCCAACACAGTACACACACACTGAATAGAATTTACAGACCAGAAAGTCATGACACACTGAGCGAGGGGTGAGAGGGCACCATCGCCAAAACTGCACTACATTAATTAGCATAACACTAGCTGAATAGAATCTCTCAGCATATTGATTCAAATTATTGTAAAACTTGAAATAAATTCTTTTACATTGATATATATACACACACTTAGGAGGAGGATAGCTATCCTGGCTGATGTTCCCCTCACTATGACAGAGACACAGGGGCAACTGTAGTTTCCCAACTACATTTCTGGTAAGATCAGTACAGACCAGATATAAAATATGGAACCTCCATGTCTGCATGGCTTAATGTTTTACCAGACAGTGCTTTTACCCATTAGATAATAATTTTATTTTATTTCATGGCCATTTTCTCAACCAATCATCTCCCCTAACTTCGTGAACGTGTTGATTTCTGACTGGGTTTTAGTTCCATGGATGTCTGTGATTATTCATGTGTGAGCCTCAACAGTGAGCGTCGGCAGGCTATTGAACCCCGACAGGGATCACAGTTAAGCCTGTTCCTGTCCTTGATCAAACATCAACATGCCTACACTTTGCTATCTGACAACTTCTGCTCAATCAAAAGTAGAAATCCAAGCCAATTTTCCCCTTCTGAAGTTCAGTGCTGGAAAGTTTGAGCATTTCCTTTTTGGGCATTCAATACCAAAGACTCCCTGGTCACATACAGTACCATAAGAAATAGGAACAGGAGTAGGCCATTCAGCCCCTTGAGCCTGCTCCGCCATTCAATAAGATCATGGCTGATCTGATCATGGACTCAGCTCCACTTCTCTGCCCGCTCCACATAACCCCTTATCGTTTAAGAAACTGTCTATTTCTGTCTTAAATTTATTCAATGTCCCAGCTCCCACAGCTCTCTGAGGCAGCGAATTCCACAGATTTACAACCTCCAGAGAAGAAACGGACATGATCTTTGCAGCGCGACAGCTGCAGGAAAAATGCAGGGAGCAGCATCAGCCCTTATACATGGCCTTCTTCGATCTTACAAAGGCCTTTGACACTGTCAACCATGAGGGTCTATGGAGCGTCCTCCTCCATTTCGGATGCCCCCAAAAGTTTGTCAACATCATTCGCCTGCTTCATGACGACATGCAGGCCGTGATCCTTACCAACGGATCCATTACAGACCCAATTCACGTCCGGACTGGGGTCAAATAGGGCTGAGTCATTGCCCCAACCCTCTTCTCAAATCTTCCTCACCGCCATGCTCCACTTCACAATCAACAATCTCCAGGCCAGGTCCAAGATTACCCCAATCTCTGTCGTTGAGCTGCAGTATGTGGACGATGCCTGCATCTGCGCACATTCCCAGGATATAGTCAATATATTCACTGAGGTATATGAAAGCATGGGCCTTACGCTTAACATCCGTAAGACAAAGGTCCTCCACCAGCCTGTCCCTGCCACACAGCACTGCCCTCCAATCATCAAGATCCACGGCGCAGCCCTCGACAATGTGGATCATTTCCCATATCTCGGGAGCATCTAATCAACAAAGGTAGACATTGATGCGGAGATTTATCACCTCCAGTGCGCCAGTGCAGCCTTTGGCCATCTGAGGAAAAGTGTGTTTGAAGACCAGGCCCTCAAATCTACCACCAAGCTCATGGTCTACAGGGCTGTAGTAATACCCGCTCTCCTGTATGAACCTGAGGCATGGACGATGTATAGAAGGCACCTCAAGTCGCTGGAGATATATCACCAACGATGTCTCCGCAAGATCCTGCAGATCTCGTGGGAGGACAGGGGCACCAACATCAGTGTCCTCGACCAGGCTAACATCCCCAGTATTGAAGCATTGACCACACTCGATCAGCTTCGCTGGGCAGGCCACATAGTTCGCATGCCAGATACGAGATTCCCTAAGCAAATGCTTTATGTGGAGCTCCTTCATGGTAAACGAGCCAAAGGTGGGCAGCGGAAGCGTTACAAGGACACCCTCAAAGTCTTCCTGGTAAAGTGCGACATCGCCACTGACACCTGGGAGACCCTGGCCGAAGACCACCCGAGGTGGATAAAGTGCATTTGGGAGGGCGTTAAGTTCTTCGAGTCTCAACGCAAAGAGCATGAAGAGGTCTAACGCAGACAGCGGAAGGAGCACGCGGCAAATCAGCCCCACCCACCCGTTCCCTCGACGAATGTCTGTCCCACCTGTGACAGGGTCTGTGGCTCTCATATTGGACTGTTCAGCCACCAGAGAACTCACTTTGGGAGTGGAAGCAAGTCTTCCTCGATTCCGAGGGACTGCCTATGATGATGATGATTTAAATAATAACTTGCTCTTTGATTTTTTTCTGCCAAAGTGCATGACCTCACACTTTCCAACATTATACTCCATCTGCCAAATATACTCACTTAGCCTGTCTATGTCCTTTTGCAGATTTTTTGTGTCCTCCTCACACATTGCTTTTCCTCCCATCTTTATATCGTCAGCAAACTTGGCTACGTTACACTCGGTCCCTTCTTCCAAGTCGTTAATATAGATTGTAAATAGTTGGGGTCCCAGCACTGATCCCTGCAGCACCCCACTAGTTACTGGTTGCCAACCTGAGAATGAACCATTTGTCCCGACTCTCTGTTTTCTGTTAGTTAGCCAATCCTCTATCCATACTAATATATTACCCCCAACCCTGTGAACTTTTATCTTGTGCAGTAACCTTTTATGTGGCACCTTGTCAAATGCCTTCTGGAAGCCCAAATACACCACATCCACTGGTTCTCCTTTATCCACCCTTTTCGTTACATCCTCAAAGAATTCCAGCAAATTTATCAAACATGACTTCCCCTTCATAAATCCATGTTGACTGCCTGACCGAATTTTGCTTTTCCAAATGTCCTGCTGCTGCTTCTTTAATAATGGACTCCAACATTTTCCCAACCACAGATGTTAGGCTAACTGGTCTATAGTTTCCTGCTTTTTGTCTGCCTCCTTTTTTTAAATACACTTAGGTGCCGAGTAAATGTCCCTCTGTTTTTACCGCTCCCAACAATATGTATGAACTGCAACTCGAAAAAGCTATCCATACTTCACCGCTGAACTTTTTCATTTCCCACAGCAGCCAATTTTGCGTCCTCCCAAATTAATGCCAACATCTGGTGAAATACATTTGGCTTTGTGCTACGGAGCCACAGCCACAAGAAGCTGGCACAAGGCTGCTCAAACACAAGAAACTCTTACGCGAGCAGCACAGGGAAATTTTAATCCCACCACTCTGGGTTGGATTCAAATTCAGAATGCAGAGGTGAAAGAATAATGTGCTAACCTACTGCACCACTTTTATTAATTTTCTTTTATTCAACTCAAGGTTCACAGTTTGAGTGCATTGAATGTGTATTTTGAAAAAGTTGGCTAGTACCAAATAGCTGTTGGCCAGCCAATCAGATCTTACCAGGGTTATGGTTCCGCATTCCTTAGAAAGTAGGGGTAGACAATCTAAACACTGTTTAACGGCTATGCAATAAAAATTCAGTTCTATTGTACCTTGTTATTATCCTGGTCACCACTCACTGCTATGGGATACATGACGTATTTCCCACCATCATCATCAGTTGGGGCACATTCATGGCCATCTGGATCATGTTCTGCTCCAAAGTTATGGCCCAATTCATGAGTAGTGACAAGATCTGCTTCCTGTTTTGTAATTAAAATCAAGAAAATTCTGGGTAAACAGCCCTTTGTGACTTAAAAATTTCAACAAAGACAGTTGTATCTTTTAAAAAAAAAGAGTGGCATGAATAAAGCCACGCAAAACAAACTCAGTGAAAATATATGCAGTACACCTGTACAAAAAAACCTGTAAAATCTATTGAATAAAATAATTTTCCTGCCCTATTTTGAAAATGCACACCATATTCCAAATAAGTCCAGAGTACTGAATGATTACAGGCTTAAAATTAAACATTTTATACATTTCAATTTATAGGTTTTTAAAATAATGTTTTAAAGCATAAGGGAATTAACCAGAGATTTGTTTTAATTCAAAACATTGTTGGTTCTTTTTTATATTTACACAGAAGACACAAGATTGAAGGAAAAAGATGCACAAAAAACCTAGAATGGTACAAATGAACTGAAATTAATTTTGTGCAAATTCCAACTCATCAGATAAGTTCCATGAGAAATTTTACTGTTTCACAAATTTTCAATGCCATGTTATGTCAGTATAAAATTTCTAGACAACCGGAATCAGACTGTGGTCTGTAAGTTTCCTTAGCTGGAGAGCGAGATCAAGAGCAAACAATAGGAGGAAAAGAAACGGAAATAGATAGGGAAAAAATGATTTGCCTCCTGTTGCTTTTTCTTCCCCATCCCATCCCTTCCTTCCCCAGCCACACATTACCAACAATCTAAAAATCATCTCAAGTTCAGGATGAATCTTAAGTGAATGTAACAAATGTGGCTGGGGTGGGAGAGAGATGGGATGGCGAAGAAAAAAGCAACAGGGACAAATTATAATGCAGCATTCACCCATGAGCTTGATATTTAACAATGCAGGTGCTGGTATACCAAGATAGATATATTTCACCACTCAGCTTGAAGAAGCAGCATTGAGATTGGAAACTCAGAGTGCAAACATAGATAATTATTTTTGAAATATGAGCAGCTAATAAAGCTAGAAAAATGAATTGCAATACAGTAATGATATAGCATACTAGCATAAGGGAGTAAGTATAGTATATTAGCAAAACAAAGAACAAGTATCCTCAACAAATGGTATGAGTTCCTTCTCAACTTTGACAAAAATTAAGACAAATTGAAATCTTAAGAAGTAATGTGTAATATACCTTGGTAAGGATTGTTTTCCCATAGTTCTTAGTGCTGGTTAATCCAGTATTTAGGTAAATTATCTTCTGCATGGTTGGGTGATCATAGGCTGGTGAAAAAACATTCCTAGATGATACAACTATTGATACAATGTTCCCAAAAGAAGACGACAAAATGTTCTCATTGTTCTAGTCTGACTTGAAGGCGTCTTCATTTTCACATCGGCTATTTTTATTTATTGCTAGCAGAAGCCTCATCCTACCACACATATCAGGATATTGTACACACACTTCCCACCATTTCTCATCGATTGAAATTAACAGCAAGAAATCACAGTAGTGTGCCCATGATTTCCTGATATGCGCAACTAGCAATGAGACTCGCTGCCTGTAGCATACATGTGTAAAATTGGCCCAACGGAATATCATTCTTATACTAACTTGACTTCAACAATTTTGTTCCAATAATATAATAAATTTAAAATAAAGATAACACAATGCATTTTATCCATTTATTTCTTCACTACTGAACCAAATTTTGAAATTAAAATTTCATTTACATTTGGACTTACGTGTAGGGCAAATGCCACCTAATGCTCGTGGTTTTGGTGATCCAACATAAGCTAGCCCAAGTGTTCCATGTTTAAAATCTTGGTATGTAAACAGATGCGCAAGGCAAACTTTGGATGCACTTTTGGCGATATCAAAGCTGAATTGCTGAAAAGTAGAAATATTAGATTCTTCAGAAAAATAGATTACAGAAAACTAACAGATAGAAAGTTAAACACAAACAAAATTCCCAGTTTTTGGCTAAGTTAACTCAAGACACACATACACACAGTGTAAAGAATTTGGATATTTATTTCTGTATCTTTTAGAGAGTCAGATTCTCCAAACTCTTCCTCAAAAATGTTTTATTCTGCATGTCCTTCATTCCTACAAAACAGATGGGCATATGGCATGTTGGCAAGCCACCTTTACCAGGATGCACTGGAGATTATCCAGGCTACAATAATTTTCCATCTTCTCACGGTGATGGCACAGATGGGCCTCAACACCGCTCAGATATGGAAATGTGGTACCACTGTCATTCATTTCATACCAATTTTCATCAGTGCAGAAGTCCTTTAGTGCATATTAGGTTCCAAAAAATATACAATATTGCAGTTTTATAGTTAGACCTATAGTATGCTTCTATTAAAATTTAGGAAATCGTCCAATGTGTAGAGTATGTAGGGTGCATCTGCTATAATTTAAGAAGTAGCAGTTAGTTCAGACTTGTATGACAGTTTCAGTGTTTGTAACAAAAACAACACCTTAAAAGCATTATTTAATTAAAATGTTCTCTCTTCCAGGTCTTCCTTACCTCTAGCAGAGGTTTGACTTCCCAAGCATCTTTGCTATCTGGATAGCTCCCAACCATATTGTAATGTTTCTGCCCTGAAGCTACCTTTGTTGGTGCTTTATTAACAATGATCTGTAGTTTAAAAAAAAATAATATTAACAACTTCCATTTAAAGATCACCTTTAACTTAGGACGGCCAAGCCAAAGAAGGGGAGCTAGGAGAGATGACAAAAAGCTTGGTCGGAGGTGGGTTTTAAGGAGGATATTAAAAGGAGGAAGAGAGAGAGTTGCCAAGACAGAGGAATTTAGGGAGGGAATTTCAAAGTGTAGGGTTTAGGCAGCTGAAGACATGGCCGCCAATGGTGGACTGAAGGGAGGAGGAAATGCACAACAAGCCATGGTCAGAGGAATGGAGTTATAGGTCTGGAGGAGGTTAGAGATCAGGAGGAGCAAGAGAAGAAGTTTAAACATGGGGATGAACATTTTAAATTTGAGGCATTAGAGAACCAGGAGCCAATCAGCAGGAACAAAGGCGAAGGGTGAGCAGGTTTCAGCGTGGAATAGTCAAAAAAATACAAATTTAAATCTCTCCTCTACCAACACATTACACAACAGAATTAAAACAGGAGAATTTGAGAGGCAGCAAGAGAGAAAGAACAAAGCAGGATGTATGATCACTGAGCACAGGCGATATCGAAAGTAACTCTGGGTCTGACATCAATATCATTTTAGGGAATGAGGAATTATTCCTTAAATGTAGATATATCATGGAATATAAAAGTTTAAGGGATGGACAATGCAGCCCCACTGCTGCAGAATAGTCCTGCAGCTCTTCAGACACTTTATGGCGTATGCTGCTAACCTCATGCTGTGATAAGAGGTCACCTAATTATAATACATTTTTCAACACCCACATTGCTCTACACAGGACTCACTGGGAGCACCATCAGGTCAGCAGTAAGATTATAAAGTACCAGCTGCTATTAAAGGCCTGCTTGTCAGTCTTGAAGTTGTCTACAACAGAGGGCAGGGGTATCGGTTGGAAGCAAAGGAAAAGCACTGCCTCATTTAGAGATACAGCTTTGGAGTTCCTGCAGAGAAGGATGTTCTTTTTAGAGATGAGGGTCACCCTGCAATGTAGAGCAATGCCAAAGCTGCATGAATGCAGCTGACAGAATGCGTGAATACTGCCTCGCCTGTGACCAATGTTTCCCGGTAACTTTTTTTGGGTGCACAGGGGCTGCACGGCCCATTCACAGTATCGCGCATGCATGAGCTTTAACATTGCAGAAGCCTGTCCCGGGCTGTGCAGGACCAGCAGAGAGCTGTGCAGCTTATGGGGAACGCTGCCTGTGGCCTAAACACAAGAACAGGTGAAGAAGAAATTTGGTGTGCAAACTTACACAAAGTTACAAAAATATGCATGCTAACATGTGGTTACATTTAAAAATTATGGCTTACATTGTATCTCAACTGTTGTGACCCTCCCCTCCTTTAGAACCTGTAAATGCAGATGTATACCACAGAGTGCAGCTTCTTGCAAATAGCCCAAATACACCGTTCCCTTGACAAGCAGGCACAGATTATAAATCTCGTACAGCATTAAGAAGCTATCAATGAGGCTCCTAAGCATTTCACTACCTTCTTTGGTCAAACAACAGCAATAAAGCAGAGTCACGTATGTACAGCTATGCCAAAAGCAGCAATATGGACTTTTAAGCTGCCTATATTTTGCCCTACACTATATCCCACTCACCAGTCACTCCAATCCTTGCTGGCCCAGACTAACTACCTATCAAAATTTAAAATTCTGGTCCTTATGTTAAAATCCCTTTATGTCCTCACATCACCCATCGCTGCAACCTCTTTCAACCTTATTTCCCTCGTGCACTTCTAACTTCTGTCAACCTCACCTCCACACCCCAACTACTTTGTCAAGCCATTGGTGGCAGAGACGTATGCTGGCCCAGCCCCATTTCCTGGAACTCTCGCCCAAAACTTCTCTATCTCCTCAAACTCAAAATTCATCTTGGTGACCAAACTTTCAGTCACCTCTCCTCATTCTTGCACCATGACTCACTTTCTGTTCCATTATTTCATTTATCCATATTATCTTCTCTCCCACCTGTAAAGCACATTGGTACATTTTCTATGTAAGTGCCAATTATTGCTGCTGCTGTTGTAAATGGATGGACCCCAAAAAAAGGAAGAGGCATTCCCTGCAGCTCCATTTTTACATGAGTGCATAGCCTATGGACACTGTTCAAGCAACAGATAGACCAGGAAAAAAAAGTTCTCAACTGGGGAAAAGCCAATTTTGTTAAGCTGAGAGGTGATTTAGCCATAGTGGACTCGAAAGAACTACTTGAAATCAATATCAGAGCAGTGGGAGGCATTCAAGGAGGAGATCCAGAGGTTTCAGAGCAAGTATATTCCCTTAAAGAAAAAGGATGGAACGAGCACATCCAAAGCCCCCGGGATGACAAGGGGCATACAGGGTAGGATAAATGGAGGCGGGGTCTGGGGGAGTTCATCGGAAGGGTTGGAGGAGATAATATTGGAAGGGTCGGGGGAGATCTGACGGGTTAGGGTGTGTCCAATTGTAGGGGGTGGATGAAGCAGGTAAACTGGGTCCAGCAGGTAAGTGGAAAGGTAGTTACCTCCTGGATTCAGCAGTTCTCACCTTCCTTTGGCTGCCGGGTTTCTCAAAGCCCGCAAACCCTGCGGCCAGGGTTAAATTTAAAGCAGTGGTTAATTCTGAGACACGCAGATTCATTCTATTTAAATGACCAACCGGCCTCTTGCTAGCAGCTTGGTTACCCACCCCCTGTCCCAGCTCCGTTAAAACCGGAAGTAGGCGGGTTTTAGATTTTTTTTTTACATCCCACTTAAACCAAACCCACCTGATTTTGGGAGTTAAAGTTCCCCCCAATGTCACAGATCTATGCTTGTCTCTCCCTCAACGACCTGTTTGAATCCGTCTAATCCTGTCCCAGCCCCACCCAGCGCACCAAAATGGCCCTTACAAAATCATGAATGACATTCTCCGTGGCTGCAATGCATTACCCCTGCTCATCCACTTTCTCCATCTTTCACCATCTCCAATCTCCCCTTCCTCCCCCAAGTCCTTGAACATACGGTCACCTCCCAAATGCGTGCCCATTTTTCCCGGAACTCCACGTCTGAATTCCTCCCATCAGTTTTCCACCCCTACCACAGCACTGAAACGGCTCTTATCAAAGTCACAAATGGCATCATGTGTGACTGTGGTAAACTATGCCTCCTCATCCTTCTCGACCTGTATGTAGCCTTTGACACAGTTGACCTCCTCTAATGCCTCTCCTCCGTCATCCAGCTGCATGGGATTGCCCTCACCTGGTTCCATCCCTATCTATCTAATCATAGCCAAAGAATCATCTCTTCCCACTCTCACAGTTACCTCTGGAGTCCCCCGAGGATCTATCCTTGGCCCTTTCCTATTTCTCATCTGCATGCTGCCCTTCATCAATATGATTTGAAAAAACGTTCGCTGACGACACCCAGTTCTACCTCACCACCACTTCTCTCTACCCCTCCACAGTCCCTAAATTCTCAGTTTGCATGTCTGACATCCAGTACTGGATGAGCAGAAATTTCCTCCAAAAAAATATT
Source organism: Pristiophorus japonicus (assembly GCF_044704955.1). Lineage (NCBI taxonomy): Eukaryota > Metazoa > Chordata > Chondrichthyes > Pristiophoridae > Pristiophorus > Pristiophorus japonicus. The sequence continues at coordinate 59,100,158 of NC_091983.1, forward strand.
GGGAAGACCGAAGTAATTGACTTTGAACGCCGCCATAAACTCCCTTCCCTAGCCACCAACTCCATCCCGCTCCCTGGCAACTGTTTGAGGTTGAACCAGACTGTTCACAACCTTGGTGTCGTACTTGACCCCAAGCTGAGCTTCCGACCACATATCTGCACCATCACTAAGACCACCTACATCAATCTGCATAATATCACCCGACTCCACACCGCCTCAGCTCATCGGCTATGGAACCCTCATCTATGCCTTTGTTACCTCTGGATTTGATTATTCCAATGTACTCCTGGCCAGACTCCCATCTTCTACCCTCCATAAACTTGAGCTTATCTAAAACTCTGCTGCTCGTATCCTAACTTGCAACAAGTCCCGTTCACCCATGCTCGCTGACCTACATTGGCTCCCGGTTAAGCAATGCCTCGGTTTTAAAATTCACATCGTTTTCAAATTCCTCCATGGCCTCTCCCCTCCCTGTTTCTGTAGCCTCTTCCAGCTTACAACCCTCCGAGATATCTGCGCTCCACCAATTCTTGCCTCTTGCACCTCCCCAATTTTAATCACTCCACCATTGATGGCTGTGCCTTCAGCTGCCGAGGCCCTAAGCTCTGGAATTCCCTCTCTAAACCTCTATCACTCTTTTCTACTTTAAGACGGTCCTTAAAAAGTCTTTGGTCTTTGACCAAACTTTTGGTCATCTGCCCTAATATCTGTGTGGTTCGGTGTCAAGTTTTGTTTGATAACACTCCTGTGAAGCGCCTTGGGATGTTTTACTACGTTAAATGCGCTATATAAATGCAAGTTGTTGTTGCTGAAACATTTGGAAAACTGAAGCCATTGTCTTCCAACTTCACTCCCTCATCACTAACCATCAACTTCCCCAATGTCTTTGACTTAGTCAGTTTTCGGCCCTGTAGTCCGGTTTGACCTTGAGCTGAGATTTGAGTCTCATATCCTCACCATCAGAAAGACCACCTATTTGCACCTCTAACAATGTGTCACTCTGTCCCTACCTCAGCTCTTCCACTGCTGAAATCCTTATTCATGCCTTAATCCCCTTGAAAAGGAGGGAATTTATATTCATTGTTATGATTGTAAATATGGTAATTGAATTTGAGTTTATAGACTTGCCAGTGCACACCAACGCTCTCGTTCCTGGCCTCCCATTCTTCTGCATCCACAAACTGCAGCTTACCTAAAACTCTGCTGCTTGTATCCTATTCTGCAGAATTTTGCAGCGCAACAGCTGTAGGAAAAATGCAGGGAACAGCACCAGCCCTTATACATGGCCTTTTTCGACCTTACAAAGGCCTTTGACATCGTCAACTGCGAGGGTCTATGGAGCGTCGTCCTCCGTTTCGGATGCCCCCAAAAGTACGTCACCATCCTCCGCCTGCTCTATGACGACGTGCAGGCCGTGATCCTTACCAACGGATTATTCACAGACCCAATCCATGTCCGGACCGAGGTCAAGCAGGGCTGCGTTATCGCCCCAACCCTCTCCTCAATCTTCCTCTCTGCTATGCTCCACCTCACAGTCAACAAGCTCCCCGCTGGAGTGGAACTAAACTGCAGAACCAGTGGGAACCTGTTCAACCTTCGCCGTCTCCAGGCCAGGTCCAAGACCACCCCAACCTCTGTCGTCGAACTCCAGTACGCGGACAATGCCTGCATCTGCGCACATACAGATATTGAACTCCAGGACATAGTCGACGTATTTACTGAGGCCTACGAAAGCATGGGTCTTACGTTCAACATCTGTAAGACAAAGGTCTTCCACCAACCTGTCCTCGCCGCACAGCACTGCCCCCCCCAGTCATCAGGATCCACGGCGCGGCCCTGGACAACATGGACCACTTCCCTTATCTCGGGAACCTCCTATCAACAAGAGCAGGCATTGACGACGAGATCCAACACCGCTTCCAGTGCGGCCTTTGGCTGCCTGAGGAAATGTGTGTTTGAAGACCAGGCCCTCAAAACTGTCACCAAGCTCATGGTCTACAGGGCTGTAGTAATACACACCCTCTTGTATGGCTCAGACACATGGACCACGTACAGTAGACACCTCAAGTCGCTGGAGAAATACCATCAACGATATCGCCGCAAGATCCTACAAATCCCCTGGGAGGACAGACGCATCAACATTGAAGCACTGACCACACTTGATCAGCTCCGCTGGGAAGGCCACATAGTTCACATACCAGACACGAGACTCCCAAAGCAAGCGCTCTACTCGGAACTCCTTCACGGCAAACGAGCCAAAGGTGGGCAACGGAAACGTTACAAGGGCACCCTCAAAGCCTCCCTGATAAAGTGCAACATCCCCACTGACACCTGAGAGTCCCTGGCCAAAGATTGCTCTAAGTGGAGGAAGTGCATCCGGGAGGGCGCTGAGCTCCTAGAGTCTCGTCGGCGAGAGCATGCAGAAATCAAGCGCAGGCTGCGGAAAGAGCGTGCGGCAAACCAGGTCCCACCCACCCCTTCCCTCAACGACTATCTGTCCCACCTGAGACAGAGACTGTGGTTCTCGTATTGGACTGTACAGCCACCTAAGAACTCGTGTCAAGAGTGGAAGCAAGTCTTCCTCGATTCCGAGGGACTGCCTATGATGATGATTCTGCACCAAGTCCTGATCAATTACCCTTGACCTCACTGACCTACATTGGCTACTGATCCACCAATATTTCAAATAGAAAATTCTTCTCTTTAAATCCAACCTTGGCCTTGCCCCTTCCTACTTCCCTAACCTCCTCCAGCTCTATAAACCTTCCCAACTCTGGCTGTCTCACTCTAGCCTGTGTATCCCACTCTTTGTTCCACCACTGGTAGCTGTGACTTCAACCGCTTAGGTCCCTCTCTGCAAATCCCTAGACTTCTCTCCTGTCTTTCAAGAACTTCCTTAAAGTGGACCTCTGTGACCAAGTCATCTCTCAAAACTCTCCGTCTGTTTTTCCCAACAACTGTTAAGTGCCCTTCATGTTTTCTTGGTTAAATGTGCTGTACATATGCAAGATATTGTTGAACTAAATGTAATATAGCAGGATATTAGATGTCTGTTAACTGGCACCAATATGATCCTTGTACAGTTACTAGTTACCCTGATAGGTAAAAGAATTTTACCCTGTAACTAAATATAATAATTCTACAATAACATTTTATCAAAAGCTTCTCTAACTGAAATGCTCCCAATATTAGTATTTTCAAGGCAAGCTATTATATTTTATTAAATACATTAAGATAAATTGACAGTCAACTTGAACTTTGCTACAGTCTTCGAAAAGCAGACAGAAAGATAATGAATGTTACTTCTTATACCATAAGCCTGCTTGAATACAATTCATTTGCACTGACATTGCAATAATAGTTGGTGAAAAATAAGCCCAATAGGTCTCAGAACTACTTTCAAGCAGGCTCACTGTGGCCTATGCATACAGCTTTAAAAATTATGACAGTCCCCCACTCAAATCAATGTATCTAAGACTAAACCAGCTAAGCTAATACTGTGTAACTGTGACAAGAGTTGAATAAAATATTTCAGCTTAATTTGAATTATTTACCTCTTCTATCTGCAATCCATATCCTTTGAAACCAGCATTGTTCCAAGAAGTATTTCGATAAATGTCATCTACGCGGTCAATCAATTCAATCTGCATTTAGAAAAGGCAGTTACAAGTGCATGGATTCATGAACTGCTCAGTTCGAAAAACAATTTGTTCAAATTACACAACTTTACTCAAGAGATTGTACATAGTAATGCAACACATTTCTGAAGATCAATCGGTTTTCTTTTCCTTCTGCATTACACGTTATATATAGGTGAAGAGATATTACATTGCCAGATCAAACCTATCCAGATAATTTGTAAGTACAAGTGTGGCAAATATTTTTAAAACTGGAGTGTTTGAAAATTCATATTCCGACAATAGGTTATATAGAGAAAATGAGAATGAACTTACTCATTTTAATTTTCACTATTTTTGAATAACTCACCGGTAAAAGGCTAACTACATGAAGCAAAAAGGAACATGCTATACATCACTTTACCTCCTTACCCTTAACAACTGTGCAATAAAAGGGGCAGGTGGGAAGAAGTTAATTCGTCCTCCAAATTTATATTTGATTTGCCTCTTTGTTAAAAAATTTTTTTTAAACACACTGGTATGGGATCAAAAATGTTTTCTTTCACCTAATAATTTGAAAATAAATAAAAGTACGACCTAAAGGAAAACTCTAAGCCATATTAAAGAAGATTTCAAATGTGTTAAGTTCTTAGTTCAATCTTATCTGCAAATGTTCCTTTGTTATCCATGATAGAAAGCTTCAAAGACTTTGCATCAGATTAAAAACACATACTTAGTGCACTTTTCAAGATATACTTAATACCTTAACATTTAAGTAATGGATTATTTTACTAGTGCTGTTACTCTGTTTAGTATTGCTTTTTGGAGAGTGAGAAAAATAAGTTATTTGCCCTCCAACTTTTCTCTCCACTGCCAGTGAGCAAATTGATGGGCAATCAGGCAAAATGTTCAAGCTTTCACCAGTGTCAATGTGAAGTAAAATGTTCATGCTTAAAAGGCTTACTTTTATCCAAATATGCACTGCAAGTCAATATAAATGCACTTATTAATTTATCCCGCCCATTATTTGTTAAGTAAAAGTGTTGCAGAAGAAAGAATAGAATGTGTTAAAATCTACTCATCTTTGGAGTTGCTTACCAAATAATTGATGGTGATGCTCTCTTCACTACGCCCCATGTGCCTGAAAAAGCGATAATCTGCTACAACTAGCATTTTGCAAGTATTCTTCTCGGGATCTAGAGGGATTTTTTGTCGTTTCTGTCGCTGGATATATTCTGTCAAACAATTAACATTTCTGAATCAATCATTTCAAAAGGGTTGGATTTATGCCTTAATTTTCTTCAGCAAAAACAAGATATTGCTTAGAATCATGCATGGATACAACACACAAAGATGGCATAATACTTGAACTATGTAATCATCCAGAACAAGTTTATAAAGCAGATACTTCACTTTAGATAAACAAAATAAAAACCCAAACCATGGAGTATTAATGCACTGTGTAATAGAATGACAGACTGCTGGTTTGCACAAAGAATTCCTCAGGTGAAAAATGTCCAATATAGCGTAAATGGTCTATAACATATGTGTGTGTGCAGAACTGAATTGCCAAAATCTGATCGCTCTTGTAACCAGTCAAAATAAAGTCTGCCAGATTTTATATATAACACAGTAACATTGATACAATGCATTTTGTCTAATGCAATATAGGAGGCTTGTGGAATTGAGTCAGATCAGGGAGATCTGAAGAAAGTTGGTCGCGAAAAGAAAAGTACTTCTACTTCACATTGTTGAAATGCTTCAAAGCATTTCACACGATAAATTTACTTTTTGCAGTGAATTACATAAGCAAACAATTGCTATTCTGTGCCAGCTATATCTCACAAATAGCAGTGATATGAATGAAATGCTAATTTTTTTTGGTGGCTGAGAAAAAAATGATGGCCAGGACATAATGAAGAACATCATTATGTCAAATAGTGTAATGGGATCTTTATCAATTGTAGACTGGATCCCAATTTAGCATCCCGTGCAAAGAATGCCATCTTTACAATGCAGAATTCTTAACAGTGCCTGGAGTGCCATCTCAGATTCTGCACTCAACTCAGATTGTGCAACTTAAATCCACAACTTTCTGACCCAGAGGCTAAAGTGTTAACTGAGCCAAGTTGACAACATAAGGCACCAAGTATATTAAAACATGCACCAGTGCAAAACTTGATGAGCCAAATCATGTATTTATGAGCATTCTATATACAAGATTTGTACACATTTAACTTGGAAAGAGGTAGTTTATCTAATTAAATGAAGAAACCTTACCCATTGTGTCTATCAGAGGGGTTTCAAAGACAAATACTTCATCTTAGGCACCGCAAGTTAACTAGAGTCAGACAGCACTACCATACTCAGTTAAAGAGAAGTAATGAGGCAGGAGAGTAGACGAAAGCTAAATAAAAAAAGGGAGTAACTGTCAAATTTTAAAAATCCACCTTCACCAGAGCTATCTGCAAGTTAGACCTTGACTGCCCTTTAATCTTTTAAGCTGTAGTGTTCTACAATCCAGACAATACTAGAACTCTAGATCTGTAAGCATTGTTCATTTTGTTAGTCACTGTTAGCGCCATTTAAAAGCTATGGGCTTGTAATCACCTTTATACATAAGCAGACCGGCTGTGTACTTCTCTCATCTTCGCAATACCAAACAAGTGCAGGCCACGGTTTTCTACTTCTGCACTTACAAGCCTGTGATTTTCCTCTCCATTAAAATGAAAGAGGAGGAGGGAATCACACACTGGCAACCACACGAGCCAAAAAAAAAGATACCAGCAGTTTTTTCTCAAACTGCCTCAGGATTTTGTAGAGAAAAAGAAAGGCAGGTCTTAAAAAATATATACATGACTTTGACTTAGCTCGACAGTGTGCAGCTCATGAAGCAGAGAACATGTGCTGATAAATACATCATAGGAACACAGTATCAAAGATGGATAATGGGACAATGACCACATCCACCTAGGTACCTACCCTCCAGAAATGCAAGGACCCACATCGGTATGCTGCAATAAGTGATAATGAAGGAGGAAAAAGAAAAGGGGATAAGGAGCGAAAAGGTACCAATGAAAAATCACACATCATCCGCAGTAACAAGAGAACTGCAAAGTCAACCGGAAACCGAGGTCCAGGGAATCACCAATATCTTATCAGAAGTAAAGAAGCAGCTCCCAGAACTTCCGTCCGTCACCCACAGGGGGCTGTTTGGGATTTGCAGGTGTCTTGCACTCAACACCCACACAGCACTGCAGAAAGGGAGTAATGATCTGAGTGAATCTCACCAAATTATTCTCCATTTGAACCATTTCCAGACCATGTTATCCCAGAGAGATACCAATTGGAGCACCACCTGAACCTAAATGACCAAAATACATCTACATTAGCATATATAGGATCTCCACTGAGACCACTAAAATATAGCAAAGGGAAATTTAGTTTGAAGGTGAAGCTTCACTCTCAACTGTTAAGCTCCAAAGGTCAACAACTCCACTACGCTTTTCTAACATTCATCAGACACCAATAGCTTTCAAAAGTCAAAGCACGCTGATGATTAGCATATCCACACAATTTCAAGCGACACTCCGCAGTCGGTTTTTGGCAAATATTGTGTATCTTAAGAAATGGCCTCTTATTGCTCATCAGGAATCTTCTCATCAAGATTTTTAGCCCAGGCTACCTCAGTAAATGAAGGATAACTATTTTGTTCTTTACAATGAAAAAACTTGATCCAAAGTTATCAGCAGCCAAACATCCGAATTAGAAAATTCCACGCCTGGGGGCAAATGCTTGGGCCTCAGCTCTTTACAATCAATACTATTGACTTAAATGAAAGGACCGAGTGTAATGTATCCAAGTTTGCTGACGATACAATGCTAAGTAGGAAAGTAAGCTGTGAGAAGGACACAGCCTGCAAATGGATATAGGCAGGTTGAGTGAGTGGGCAATAAGGTGGCAGATGGAATATAATGTGGGGAAATGTGAGGTTATTCACTTTGGTAGGAAGACAGAATATTTTTTAAATGGTAAGAAACTATTAAATGTTGGTGTTCAGAGATATTTAGTGTCCTTGTACAGGAAACATAAAGATAGCATGCAAGTACTGCAAGCAATTGGAGAGGCAAATGGCATGTCGGCCTTTACTGCAAGGGGGGTGGAGTACAAGAGTAAGGAAGTCATGGTACAATTGTACAGGGCTTTGGTGAGACCACACATGGGGGGTACAGTTTTGGTCTCCTTATCTGAGGAAGGATATAGGATATACTTGCCTTAGAGGCGGTTCACCAGATTGATTCCTAGGATGAGAGGGTTGTTCTATGAGTAAATTGAGTAAACTCCCTGGAGTTTAAAAGAAAGAGAGGTGATTGCATTGAAACATACAAGATTCTGAGGGGGATTGGCAAAAGGCTCGATGCTGAGAGGTTGTTTCCCCTGGCTGGAGAGTCTAGAACTAGGAAGCATAGTTTCATAATAAAGGGTCAGCCATTTAAGACAGAGGAGGAGGAATTTTTTCACTCAGAGGGTTGAGAGTCTTGACCCCAGTCGACATCCGGACTGGGGTCAAACAGGGCTGCATCATTGCCCCAACCCTCTTCTCAATCTTTCTCGCCGCCATGCTCCACCTCACAGTCAACAAGCTCCCCGCTGGAGTGGAACTAAACTACAGAACCAGTGGGAACCTGTTCAACCTTCGCCGTCTCCAGGCCAGGTCCAAGACCACCCCAAACTCTGTCGTCGAGCTACAGTATGTGGACGCCGCCTGCGTTTGCGCACAGAGGCAGAAATTCAGGACATAGTCGATGTATTTACTGAGGCGTACGAAAGCATCGATCTTACGCTAAACATCCGTAAGACAAAAGTCCTCCATCTTCGCCGCCCAGCACTGCTCCCCCAGTCATCAAGATCCAGGGCGCGGCCCTCGACACCGTGGACCACTTCCCATATCTCGGGAGCCTCCTATCAACAAGAGCAGGCATCGACGACGAGATCCAACACCACCTCCAGTGCGCCAGTGCAGCCTGAGGAAGGGCGTTTGAAGACCTGACCTTCAAAAACTGCCAAGCTCATGGTCTTCAGGGCTGCAGTACTACCCGCCCTCCTGTATGGCTCAGAGACATGGACCATGTACAGTAGACACCTCAAGTCGCTGGAAAAATATCACCAACGATGTCTCCGCAAGATCCTGCAAATCCCCTGGAAGGACAGACACACCAACATCAGCGTCCTCGTCCAGGCCATCATCCCCAGCATTGAAGCACTGACCACACTTGATCAGCTCTGCTGGGCAGGCCACATAGTTTGCATGCCAGATATGAGACTCCCAAAGCAAGTGCTCGACTCAGAGCTCTTTCACGGCAAATGAGCCAAAGGTGGGCAGCGGAAACGTTACAAGGACACCTTCAAAGCCTTCCTGATAAAGTGCAACATCCGCACAGACACCTGGGAGATCCTGGCCAAAGACCACTCTAAGTGGAGGAAGTGCATCCGGGAGGGCGCTGAGCACCTCGAGTCTCAACGCCGAGAGCATGCAGAAATCAAGCGCAGGCAGCGGAAAGAGCGTGATGCAAACCAGTCCCACCCACCCCTTCCCTCAACAACTATCTGTCCTACCTGTGACAAAATCTGTGGCTCTTGTATTGGACTGTTCAGCCACCAAAGAACTCATTTCAGGAGTGGAAGCAAATCTTCCTCGATTCCGAGGGACTGCCTATGATGATGATGATGTGAGTCTTTAGAATCCTTCGGCCCAAGGGCAGCGGATGCTGAATCACTGAGTATATTCAAGGCTGAAATAGATAAGAGTTTTGGAGTCTGTGGGGAATCAAGGGATATGGAGATCGGGCGGGAAAATGGAGTTGAGGTCGAAGATCAGCCATCTATTGAATGGTGGAGCAGGCTTGAGGGACCATGTGGCCTACTCCTGCTCCTAACTCTTATGTTCTTATGTTCTAACACTTTCAAGGTGAGATTCCGCTTTCAATTTGAAAATATCATTTTACAACCTTTTTCCCCAACAGTTGAAGCACTCACTTTACTCTTTTACTAGTCCAACCATAAAACCATACTTGGGTGGGGGCAGAGGCATAAAAAGGGGAAGAAGAGAATAAAAGCAAACTACATAAACCAAAAGAACTGTAGATAGTCCTCCATGTACAGTATTTCATATATAAATATATGACACTGCATTGGACTTGATCATTGTTCCCAAAATGGAAGGAGAATGAAGAGAAGAGTAAGCTATAGCTTCAGTCATAGTACATGAAGTGGATCACTGGAGGGAACTATCCAAGCTGAAGAGAAGAACAGCTATAGTATAAGAAAACATCAGTTACTCTGATCCTACCTATAGACATTTCAAAGAAGTATGGATTGAACCTGGGCTGACCAAAAACATAACAAGCAGTTAGGCAAAATCACTCCATCTGATGCCGAGGCAGATATTTAAGCGTGACTTTTTTTTTAAAATGAAAAAAAGTATAATTTACCAGTTGATCTAGCTCTCAAGGGAGATGAACTAGAAACATCTAAAATAAAGTACAATTGCTTAGGGAATGTATTCATTTATGAAACAATCACTCTACCCAACAACCATAAACCTAAGAATTGGGTTAAAGCCTCTCGGAACAAAAACATTCCAACCCATCCCTTTAAGGGTTAGGTTAATTCTTTACTTAAAAAACCTTATTGCATTAAGCATCTGCATTAAGGAATGCCACAATGATTTTACATTCTGTTTTATGTGTAAAATTTCCACCCTAAAAAAAGCCAATACAGGTACAACGTCTGAAATCCGGAATCCTCGGGAATGACGGTTTTTGGGTTTTGCCTGATTTCAGACAAGAAAATCAAGTCTGAAATCCGGAATCCTCGGGACCGAATCCATGCTGGATTTTGGACCACGCCGCAGACCAAATCCTTGCTGGATTTCGGGTCTTGCCGGATTTCGGACCTCACCGCTAGCCGATCCTCCACTCCTCACCGAAATGTCTGGTTTTCGGAATTCTGGCCATGGAGGGATTTGAAAACAAGGATGAGAATTTTGAAATCAAGGCGTTGCTTAACCAAGAGCCAATGTAGATCAGCGAGCACCGGGCTAATGGGTGAGCGGGACTTGGTGCGAGTTAGGACACGGGCAGCCGAGAGTTGGATGACCTCAAGTTTACTTAGGGTAGATTGTGGGAGGCCAGCCAGGAGTGCGTTGAATAGTCAAGTCTAGAGTTAACAAAGGCATGGATGAGGGTTTCAGCAGCGGATGAGCTGAGGCAAGGGTGGATACGGGCGATGTTACTGAGGTGGAAATAGGCGGTCTTAGTCATGCCACGGATATGTGGTCGGAAGCTCATTGCAGTGCCAAATATGATGCCAAGTTTGCGAACAGTGTGGTTCAGCCTCAGACAGATGTTAGGGACAGGGATGGAGTCAGTGGCCGGGGAACAAAGTTTTCAGTGGGGACCAAAAACAATGGCTTTAATTGGAGGAAATTTCTGCTGATCCAGAACTGGATGTTGGACAAGCAGTTTAACACTTTAGAAACCGTGGAAGGGTTGAGAGAAGGAATGGCGAGGTAGAGCTGGGTGTCATCAGCGTTCACATGGAAATTGACAATGTTTTTGAATGATGTAGCCAAGAGGCTGCATGTAAATGAGAAATAGGAGGGGGCCAAGGATAGATCCTTGGGGGACACCAGAGGTAACGATGCGGGGATGGGAAGAGAAGCCGTTGCAGGTGATTCTGTGGCTACGATTAGATAGATAAGAATGGAACCAGGCGAATGCAGTCCCACCACAACTGGACAACGATGGAGAGGCATTGGAGAAAGATGGAGTTGTCGACCGTGTCAAAGGCTGCAGACAAGTCAAGGACGAGGAGGGATAGTTTACTTTTGCCACAGTCACAAAGGATGAGATTTGTGACATTGATGAGAACCATTTCGGTACTATGACAGAGGCGTAAACCTGATTGGAGGGATTCAAACATGGAGTTGCAGGAAAGATGGGCGTGGATTTGGGAGCTGACATCATGTTCAAGGACTTTGGAGAGGAAATCGAGGTTGGAGATAGGGCGGTAGTTTGCAAGAATGGAGGGGTCAAGGGCTGATTTTTTGAGGAGAAGGTTGATGAAGACAGATTTAAGGGAAAGGGGGACAATACCCGAGGAGAGAAAACCGTTAGCAATGTTAGCTAACATGGGAGTCAGAAAAGGAAGTTGGGTGGTCAGTAGTTTGGTGGGAATAGGATCAAGGGAGCAGAAAGTTGGTCTCATGGTCAAGATGAGCACGGAGACGTCATGAGGGGAGATCGGAGAGAAACTGGAGGAACATGTGAGTTCAGAGCTAGGGCTGGGGGGAACCTTAAAGGAAGTTCAGTCCGGTTGGCTCGGGGAAGGAAGGGGAGTGGCAGAGGAAGCTGAATGGATGGTCTGAATGTTAGAGACAAAGAGGTCCATGAGCTCCTCACACTTGTTGTTGGAGGGGAGGGTAGAGGAGACTGGGCAATGGGGTTGAAGAAGATGTTTAGCAGTGGAGAATCGGACCTGGGGTTTATCTTTGCATTCCAGAATGATTCTGGAATCGTGAGCAATTTTGGCAGGCGAGAGCAGGACCTCATATGCTTTATGTGGCGCAGGCAGATCTGACTGTGAATGGCTAAACCAGTTGTCTGCCATATCCGTTCCAAGTCTGCATCCCTTGGACTTAAGGGAGCGAAGATGAGGGCCGTACCAGGGGAAACGGTCAGGGTGAGAGAGAGTAATATAGTCCTATAATAGAACACAGTTTAAAAACAGGAAATGAAAACAAAATAATATTGTTCTACTAAAACTTCTGCATTAAGGCAAAGCAGTTTCAGATTTGCAACCACATGACAATGGTAGTATAACCCAGGAGGCAGTTTGGTGATCTGACTCGGGAACACAATGAAGCCAAGATGTACATGATCATCTCCAGCACAATGACCCGGAATTTGCAGGTGTAACGATAACAAAACGGCCAGTGCTCGCCATCATTACTGTGCAAGACTGACAGCAACTTCTGGTGTCTGCACATGCGCAGTTAAACACAGAAATCCGAAAGATGCTGTCAGTGATACTCTACTCCTCCACGGAGTGCGCTGTTGCAGTCTTTTCAAATGCAATCAACACAAAATCAGTGATTTAACATGAACTTCAAACTGTTATGCACTATTGTCGCTGAAAATGTTAAGCATTAACTGAGTTTTTGAACAGTGTACTAAGTCATAATTACTGAACAACCTCTCTTACCTTGAAAAAATAATTTTATAAGTATGGATTGCCATTCCCTTCATTCTATGATAAAAATTCCATCATTTTTAAAATAATACAAATTTATTTTTATTTCTTTAAAAGTTTATGATATTTCAGCTTCTATGTTAATCCCATATGTATGTCCCAATTTATATTTCGCTTTCTGGAAAACAATTAAACAGTGAATTTTAATCTGTGCTTTTTACTTCCTGGTTTGCTCTACAGCCCGCTAAATCTTTGTGGGCAGCATTCTTCAAGGTCAGCAGTGAGCGCCGTACCTTTGTCGCTGACCACGAAATCCGGGCCATAATCTTACAACCACTTGAGCTTCGCACAGGATGCATTATAATTCCAGTCCAGTAAAAGCTATTGTTTAAAAGTGCCTACCCATCCATAGAACTGGCGAAGATGATCTTGAATGTTATGAAAATTTTAGGAGAAAGCTACTGTTCTCATCCACTCTTGTAACATAAAAAATGAACCACTTTGAACCAAATACCCAGTGCTCAACGTGAAGCACAGCTGGCAGCACTACTTTATCGGTAGCTGTTGGAGACTGGTATCTGCAATATAATGGCAATGAAAGATTAAAAAGAGCGTGGTATAAGATGACGTTTTTAACCATCTTAGGGGAATAGTGCATATTTTACTTAATAAGCAGAGTCACTGTTTTACTATGACTGAGTAAGTTAAATGCTGTTTTCTTAAAGGATTCTGACTACTGTTTCAGGAATCACATTCTACAATTTCATCCATTTATAATTAGGCACACTGGATGATGATGCCTGAATAGGTTAAATATTATATGGCATTACAGAATTTTTACTGGGGTTTTGGAGATTCAGCAATTCCATCCATTTTTCTGTGAAAACCTCAAATCAGTGGCCTTGCTTACAAAATGTGCAAATTAGATCAAAATCCGCAGTCATTTAGCAAGAGGTTTGTAACCACAAGTGGGGACTAATAGAACACAAAGAAAATGAACAAAATGCCTTTTAAGCAGCCCATCAGGTCTGCTCTGTCCGAAGGGAAACGGAAAGCACCAGCAGCTAATCAAAGTTTCCTTATGAGGAGGATGCAGTCAACAGGTAAACAATAGAACTCGATGTTCCACATCAGTAAAGAGTAAAATGTTGACTGATGATCTTAAATGATCTCTGGCATCAGTTGCTGGGACATCAGGGGCACCCTCCATAACATAGATCTAGAGTTTTTGGTGGAGGTTGTTGGAAAAAAAAGCGACTGAACAAGTGAAAACAGATATTGGAAGGTTGAGTTTCAAACAGTATCATAACAAAGCACGAGACATTTCTAGTGCCCAAGATTGTTGCATATTGTGAGCCAGAGAGTTGAAGAGGTGGGTGGTGAGATCAGTATTTAACCGTGCTGCAATATGAAAAGATCAGGGCCTGGATTGCAGACATGTATAGAGACAAGCAATATGAGCCATGGATAAGATTATAATCACATGTCTGAACACACTTCAATGTGAACAAAGCTTTTCAGCTGTTCCAATTTTGGGATTTGCAAGACTCTACCACAGTAAAATTGCACCCATCACAGAGTTAAGTATTCAGCCAACAGTATTTGCATTAAAAAAACAATGGACTAACCGTCAGGCCACTGTATAATACTGAAGCATTCAATACCGATTGAAACATAGAAACATAGAAAATAGGTGCAGGAGTAGGCCATTCGGCCCTTCTAGCCTGCAATGCCATTCAATGAGTTCATGGCTGAACATGCAGCTTCAGTACCCCATTCCTGCTTTCTCACCATACCCCTTGATTCCCCTAGTAGTAAGGACTTCATCTAACTCCTTTTTGAATATATTTAGTGAATTGGCCTCAACAACTTTCTGTGGTAGAGAATTCCACAGGTTCACCACTCTCTGGGTGAAGAAATTCCTCCTCATCTCGGTCCTAAATGGCTTCCCCCTTATCCTTAGACTGTGTCCCCTGGTTCTGGACTTCCCCAACATTGGGAACATTCTTCCTGCATCTAACCTGTCGAACCCCGTCAGAATTTTAAACGTTTCTATGAGGTCCCCTCTCATTCTTCTGAACTCCAGTGAATACAAGCCCAGTTGATCCAGTCTTTCTTGATAGGTCAGTCCCGCCATCCCGGGAATCAGTCTGGTGAACCTTCGCTGCACTCCCTCAATAGCAAGAATGTCCTTCCTCAGGTTAGGAGACCAAAACTGTACACAATACTCCAGGTGTGGCCTCACCAAGGCCCTGTACAATTGTAGCAACACCTCCCTGCCCTTGTACTCAAATCCCCTCGCTATGAAGGCCAACATGCCATTTGCTTTCTTAACCGCCTGCTGTACCTGCATGCCAACCTTCAATGACTGATGTACCATGACACCCAGGTCTCTTTGCACCTGCCCTTTTCCTAATCTGTCACCATTCAGATAATAGTCTGTCTCTCTGTTTTTACCACCAAAGTGGATAACCTCACATTTATCCACATTATACTTCATCTGCCATGCATTTGCCCACTCACCTAACCTATCCAAGTCGCTCTGCAGCCTCATAGAATCCTCCTTGCAGCTCACACTGCCACCCAACTTAGTGTCATCCGCAAATTTGGAGATACTACATTTAATCCCCTCGTCTAAATCATTAATGTACAGTGTAAACAGCTGGGGCCCCAGCACAGAACCTTGCGGTACCCCACTAGTCACTGCCTGCCATTCCGAAAAGTCCCCATTTACTCCTACTCTTTGCTTCCTGTCTGACAACCAGTTCTCAATCCATGTCAGCACACTACCCCCAATCCCATGTGCTTTAACTTTGCACATTAATCTCTTGTGTGGGACCTTGTCGAAAGCCTTCTGAAAGTCCAAATATACCACATCAACTGGTTCTCCCTTGTCCACTCTACTGGAAACATCCTCAAAAAATTCCAGAAGATTTGTCAAGCATGATTTCCCTTTCACAAATCCATGCTGACTTGGACCTATCATATTACCTCTTTCCAAATACACTGCGATGACATCCTTAATAATTGATTCCATCATTTTACCCACTACCGATGTCAGGCTGACCGGTCTGTAATTCCCTGTTTTCTCTCTCCCTCCTTTTTTAAAAAGTGGGGTTACATTGGCTACCCTCCACTCCATAGGAACTGATCCAGAGTCAATGGAATATTGGAAAATGACTGTCAATGCATCCACTATTTCCAAGGCCACCTCCTTAAATACTCTGGGATGCAGTCCATCAGGCCCTGGGGATTTATCGGCCTTCAATCCCATCAATTTCCCCAACACAATTTCCCGACTAATAAGGATTTCCCTCAGTTCCTCCTCCTTACTAGACCCTCCGACCCCTTTTATATCCGGAAGGTTGTTTGTGTCCTCCTCAGTGAATACTGAACCAAAGTACTTGTTCAATTGGTCCGCCATTTCTTTGTTCCCCGTTATGACTTCCCTTGATTCTGACTGCAGGGGACCTACGTTTGTCTTTACTAACCTTTTTCTCTTTACATATCTACAGAAACTTTTGCAATCCGTCTTAATGTTCCCTGCAAGCTTCTTCTCGTACTCCATTTTCCCTGCCCTGATCAAACCCTTTGTCCTCCTCTGCTGAGTTCTAAATTTCTCCCAATTGAGGACCAATTATCTGGCGGATGAGCGTATTGTACTGCAAAATGGCCACCATGCTCGCCCCTTTGTCGATGATTGGTCCCCTTGGAGGATAAGCTACACCCAGAAGTTTCACTGGAATGTGTAACTGGAACTGTCTATCCCAAGGTCTCACTGACATTGCAAATTGTAACTCGATCTACTTTGACTTCCTGAAACAAGAGGACAGAGCTCCGCAGAAGACAGCAAGGGCCAGCCGAAGTGCCTTCCCCCAGTCAAGGTGCCTAATCCAGCGCAAGTGCATCCTCCCTCAACCCCCCCCCGCCACCCCACCAGAGATGGGGTAGGCATTTACAGATTGTTAACAGGTTTATTGGGTATGAAGTGAAAAGTGGGAGTGTGGTGAATTCTGGATATCATCCACTCACTCCACCGATGTCCCTTGTATGAGGTTGGAAGAACGTAATCCGTCTTCCCCAAGTTCCCGCTCTCCCCTCCGATCATCTCCCCTCCCCCAACCCATCTGTGTCTCTTCCCCTCCAGGCTCTCACTCTCCCCTGGCGCCCCCCCCAACCCCCTAACCACCTCAGCCTCTCTCTCTCCCACCCCCAGCCTCTGTCTGTCCCTCCATCCACCCCTTCCCCTTCCCCCACCACCCCTCTCTCCCCCCTCCCCTTATCTCCCCCCCTCATCCCATTCCCCTCCCTTTTCCTCACCCCTCCCCTCCCCACCTTTTCTCCCCCCTCCCCTTTCCCTCCCTCTCTCCCTCCCACCCCCCTTCTCCCCTCCCTCCCTTTCTCCCCTACTTCCCCCACACCCCTCCCCTTCTCACCCTATCCCCCACCCTCCTCCTCCTCCCCCTTCCTCAACTCCCCCCCTCCCCCTCCTTCAACTCCCCCTCCCCCTCCTTCCTCAACTCCCCCCCTCCCCCCTCAACTCCCCCCTCCTCCCCCCTCCTTCCTCAACTCCCCCCTCCTCCCCCTCCTTCCTCAACACCCCCCTCCTCCCTCAACTCCCCGCTCCTCCCCCTCCTTCCTCAACTCCCCCCTCCTCCCCTCCTTCCTCAACTCCCCCCTCCTCCCCCTCCTTCCTCAACTCCCCCCTCCTACCCCTCCTTCCTCAACTCCCCCCTCCTTCCTCAACTCCCCCCTCCTTCCTCAACTCCCCCCTCCTCCCCCTCCTTCCCCTCCTTCCTCAACTCCCCCCTCAACTCCCCCTCCTTCGTCAACTACCCCCTCCTCAACTCCCCCCTCCTCCCCCTCCTTCCTCAACTCCCCCCTCCTCAACTCCCCCCTCCTCCCCCTCCTTCCTCAACTCCCCCCTCCTCCCCCTCCTTCCTCAACTCCCCCCTCCTCCCCCTCCTTCCTCAACTCCCCCCTCCTCCCCCTCCTTCCTCAACTCCCCCCTCCTCAACTCCCCCCTCCTCCCTCAACTCCCCCCTCCTCCCCCTCCTTCCTCAACTCCCCCCTCCTCCCCCTCCTTCCTCAACTCCCCCCTCCTCCCCCTCCTTCCTCAACTCCCCCCCCCCTCCCCCTCCTTCCTCAAATCCCCCTCCTTCCTCAACTCCCCCCTCCTTCCCCTCCATCCTCAACTCCCCCCCTCCCCTCCATCCTCAACTCCCCCCCTCCCCCTCCATCCTCAACTCCCCCCCTCCCCCCTCCATCCTCAACTCCCCCCCTCCCCCTCCATCCTCAACTCACCCCCCTCCTCCTTCCTCAACTCACCCCCCTCCCCCCTCAACTCTCCACCCCCCCTCCCCCCTCAACTCTCCACCCCCCCTCCCCCCTCAACTCTCCACCCCCCCTCCCCCCTCAACTCTCCACCCCCCCTCCCCCCTCAACTCTCCACCCCCCTCCCCCCTCAACTCTCCACCCCCCTCTCCCCCTCCTTCCTCAACTCTCCACCCCCCCTCCCCCTCCTTCCTCAACTCTCAACCCCCCTCCCCCTCCTTCCTCAACTCCCCCCCTTCCTCAACTCTCCACCCCCCCTCCCCCTCCTTCCTCAACTCTCCACCCCCTCCCCCCTCAACTCCCCCCTTCCTCAACTCTCCACCCCCCCTCCCCCTCCTTCCTCAACTCTCCATCCCCCCTCCCCCGCAACTCTCCATCCCCCCTCCCCCTCAACTCTCCACCCCCCCTCCCCCTCCTTCCTCAACTCCCCCCCCCTACTCCCCCAACTCCCCCCCCTCCTTCCTCATCTCCCCCCTCCTCCCCCTCCTTCCTCAACTCCCCCCTCCTCCCCCTCCTTCCTCAACTCCCCCCTCCTCCCCCTCCTTCCTCAACTCCCCCCTCCTCCCCCTCCTTCCTCAATTCCCCCCTCCTCCCCCTCCTTCCTCAACTCCCCCCTCCTCCCCCTCCTTCCTCAACTCCCCCCTCCTCCCCCTCCTTCCTCAACTCCCCCCTCCTCCCCCTCCTTCCTCAACTCCCCCCTCCTCCCCCTCCTTCATCAACTCCCCCTCCTCCCCCTCCTTCCTCAACTCCCCCCTCCTCCCCCCTCCTTCCTCAACTCCCCCCTCCTCCCCCTCCTTCCTCAACTCCCCCCTCCTCCCCCTCCTTCCTCAACTCCCCCCCCCTCCCCCTCCTTCCTCAACTCCCCCCCCCTCCTTCCTCAAATCCCCCTCCTTCCTCGTCCTTCCTCAACTCCCCCCTCCTTCCTCGTCCTTCCTCAACTCCCCGCTCAACTCCCCCCCCCTCCCCCTCCTTCCTCAACTCCCCCCTCCTCCCCCTCCTTCCTCAACTCCCCCATCCTCCCCCCCTCCTTCCTCAAATCCCCCTCCTTCCTCGTCCTTCCTCAACTCCCCCCTCCTTCCTCGTCCTTCCTCAACTCCCCGCTCAACTCCCCCCCCTTCCCCTCCATCCTCAACTCCCCCCCCATCCTCAACTCCCCCCACCCCCTCCATCCTCAACTCCCCCCCTCCCCCTCCATCCTCAACTCACCCCCCTCCTCCTTCCTCAACTCGACCCCTCCCCCCTCAACTCTCCACCCCCTCCCCCCTCAACTCTCCACCCCCCTCCCCCCTCCCCTCCTTCCTCAACTCTCCACCCCCCTTCCCTCCTTCCTCAACTCTCCACCCCCCCTCCCCCTCTTTCCTCAACTCTCCACCCCCCCTCCCCCTCCTTCCTCAACTCTCCACCACCCCTCCCCCTCTTTCCTCAACTCTCCACCCCCCCTCCCCCTCCTTCCTCAACTCTCCACCCCCCCTCCCCCTCCTTCCTCAACTCTCCACCCCCCTCCCCCTCCTTCCTCAACTCTCCACCCCCCCTCCCCCTCCTTCCTCAACTCTCCACCCCCCCTCCCCCTCCTTCCTCAACTCTCCACCCCCCCTCCCCCTCCTTCCTCAACTCTCCACCCCCCCTCCCCCTCCTTCCTCAACTCTCCACCCCCCCTCCCCCTCCTTCCTCAACTCTCCACCCCCCCTCCCCCTCCTTCCTCAACTCTCCACCCCCCCTCCCCCTCCTTCCTCAACTCTCCACCCCCCCTCCCCCTCCTTCCTCAACTCTCCACCCCCCCTCCCCCTACTTCCTCAACTCTCCACCCCCCCTCCCCCTCCTTCCTCAACTCTCCACCCCCCCTCCCCCTCCTTCCTCAACTCTCCACCCCCCTCCCCCTCCTTCCTCAACTCCCCCCCTTCCTCAACTCTCCACCCCCCCTCCCCCTCCTTCCTCAACTCTCCCACCCACCCTCCCCCTCCTTCCTCAACTCTCCACCCCCCCTCCCCCTCCTTCCTCAACTCCCCTCTCCTTCCTCAACTCCCCCCCTCAACTCCCCCCCTCCCCCTCCTTTCTCAACTCCGCCCCCTCCCCCTCCTTCCTCTACTCCGCCCCCTCCCCCTCCTTCCTCTACTCCGCCCCCTCCCCCTCCTTCCTCTACTTCGCCCCCTCCCCCTCCTTCCTCTACTCCGCCCCCTCCCCCTCCTTCCTCTACTCCGCCCCCTCCCCCTCCTTCCTCAACTCGCCCCTCCCCCTCCTTTCTCAACTCCCCCACCCCCCTCAACTCCCCCCGCCCCCTCCTCCTTCCTCAACCCCCCCCGCCCCCTCCTCCTTCCTCAACCCCCCCCTTCCTCCTTCCTCAACTTCCCCCCCTCCCCGTCCTTCCTCAACTCCCCCCCTCCCGTCCTTCCTCAACTCCCCCCCTCCCCTCCTTCCTCAACTCCCCCCCTCCCCTCCTTCCTCAACTCCCCCCTCCCCTCCTTCCTCAACTCCCCCCCTCCCCTCCTTCCTCAACTCCCCCCCTCCCCTCCTTCCTCAACTCCCCCCTTCCCCTCCTTCCTCAACTCCCCCCCCTCCCCTCCTTCCTCAACTCCCCCCCCTCCCCTCCTTCCTCAACTTCCCCCCTCCCCTCCTTCCTCAACTCCCCCCCTCCCTCCTCAACTCCCCCCTCCCCTCCTTCCTCAACTCCCCCCCTCCCCTCCTTCCTCAACTCCCCCCCTCCCTCAACTCCCCCCTCCCCTCCTTCAACTCCCCCCCTCCCCTCCTTCCTCAACTCCCCCCCTCCCCTCCTTCCTCAACTCCACCCCCTCCCTCCTCAACTCCACCCCCTCCCCTCCTTCCTCAACTCCACCCCCCTCCCCTACTTCCTCAACTCACCACCCTCCTCCTTCCTCAACTCCCCCCTCCTTCCTCAACTCCCCCCTCCTTCCTCGTCCTTCCTCAACTCCCCGCTCAACTCCCCCCTCCTCCCCCTCCTTCCTCAACTCCCCCATCC